>NC_070629.1:23229179-23448355 GCF_947347685.1 Pleuronectes platessa | reverse complement strand
AAATCCCTAAGCCGATCATGACCATGTGACACAGTCAAAAGGCTCAAACAGCTTTTAAGGACCTCAGAGTGATTATCATGGCTGCTTTAATTATTACCCAAGTTCATCTGTTTGTCAGTAAATCAGGGTTTAAAACTATTCTACAGATTACCACCAGGTGGAAGGATGTGGTGTGGGTCAGGAGAGAACACATTACATTTTGGTGTGGGTCCAGATCAGGGCATGGATCCAAGAACTTGGAGTATTTTACAACATTTTCTCCAATTCCCCAGGGAATAACTTTCGGATCTTGGTGGAAAAACATCTGGCATATTTAGAGGACTGATATTCATGAATTGGCTAAATTTGGTGCAGCTTGTATGAATTGAACAGGACTGTCTGGCTTTTGAGGAGGAATGTGCTCTGCCGAGTGATGTTCTGGTTGTCAACGTTTTAAATAGTTGCCTGTATCCGAGTGATTCCATTCACAAAAATGTAGATTGTTATTTATGTCGGTTGTGAATTGTGTGTGTGTGTAAGTGGCACATATCCCTCCCTGCACACGTCCTGCAGATCCCCACCCTCCATACGTAGTTGGTTTTCCTTGGTGTGTCTGTACCTGTCCACAGAGACCATGTCCTACTCCACATGGAGGTTGTTTAACCAAACCAAAAGGCCTGTGGCAAACCCTAATCTGAGCGAAACAGCAGTGGCGTTAAAGCGAAACAGATTCACGGTTGTGAGGGAACTACTCCAGAGGTATTCCTGAACGTGGTGACAAATGCAGTGCAGTGTGCCACACATCTGTTCTTGTATATCTAGCTCTTGTCCCTCAGTGTAATTTCTCTCTTGTTCATAGAAACAGAGTTAAACCCGTGCCAGCTACCACAGAAGAAAAAGTAAAGAGTGTTTTCCACCAATTGACAGCACTTTGGGGTTACAGGGGTCTATAGAGCCAACAAAACCTTTCCATGACACAATGCAGAAATTCCAGGAATTAGAGCCCTGGAAGAAATGGTGTGTTTGGGACATAGATTTCTCTTTGCTCAGCAAAACAAAACAGACAAAACAAACATACACACGGAAAAACCCACACTCGGCCGCGTGATTGTCCATCTACAGAACACAAGCCCGGGTGTATTTACAGGAGAATGGATTCTCTCGGCAGCGCTGGTGGTCATTACTCTGAGTTTACAGTGCAATCACGCTGCAGGTTATCTGACTTCAACAAACAAATCCAGGAAAAGCACATTCATGAGAAGCCTAATCTTTCAAATCTACTTACAGCATATTCTGCATGTCTTTGGAACCAGACGCACACACAGAGGGAACACAACAGGGTGCTGAAATCATATTGTAATCTGCGCACACAGAGTGGCACATACACACAACAACACATTGCATAACAGCCGTGTTTGTCAAAGGGTTGACATGTTGAGGACACATGTGTTATGTATACGGTCCGCGTTTGATTGGTTTACTTAAATATATATTGTTCTTTCAAGGCTATACACATGCCTGTGATCTCAAAGGGCTTCTCCCTGTTCTCTGTTTAAATAAATGCAACAGAAAAAACAACAAGTGTGTTTCCCAGGCACACAGGGTCAGTCTGACGGGTGACGTCAGGCTCAGGGCTCAAGGTCACAGGGTTCAGCTTTTTCTCTGAAAGCAGTCCGTAAACTAGATGAGGTTTATTCAAGAATCAGTTCTTATTCGTGTTGTTCAAAAGGTCCAACATCCTCCTGCTGGATGATGTGGATGTCACTGGTGATTTATCACTTCTAATGCAGCTGACAGCTGGTTCAGGGTCAAGACAACATTCAGAGGAGCTCCAGACACAGGTCTGCCCCGCCCACTGCTGACATCATCGGTACAGATAAGCTGGTTCGTCAAACATGTTGGCAAACAAATGTTAAAAGGCACAGAAATAATACGGAAAACTAACATTTTTGTTTCTCACACTCCAATTCTATTTTATTTTATAGAAAATTTCGACTCACTAAAAAAGGCAAGATGCTTTTGCAACTTATCGGGATGAAAACACTTTAAATAATAATAATTATATGAACCACTAAAAACCATTAATTTATTGTAATACACCTTCAAAACATATTTCAATACAAAAGTCCAAAAATTTACAAATGGAGCAAGAGTTCTGCACAGCAGCTCTATGCTCCCACGTGTGGTTGGAAGGTGTATTGCAACAATACTGACGTGGGATTTCTTCTATCATTGGCCCTTGCAGTATCCTCAGTAATACACTGGACAAGTGTTCGAGTTTTAATCAGTTTGTACTAAAGACAAAGCAAAGTTTCTGCAGCTCTGCAATCGTCTAGAAAAATTTACTTTTTTACTTTTTTGTAGATGTTTCAAAGATTTTCAGTTGCAAAAAACAATTTCATAGATAACTGACATAAATACACTGTTTGAAAATAGTTTGACAAATACAAACCTTATATTGATTATCAGCTGTGTGATCAAATGTTTAAATTGGAATCTGTGATCAAGTAAAATCCTTAAATATATATATATATCTCATGTGTGCTACTTTTCTAGGAAGTGTAACTTTTCACACCAGTCTTTAAACTGAATATTTCGATTTATGATGAATTTATTCTGCATGGAATGAATCAGAAGTTCCAAGTGGATACAAGACTCACCTCATTCATCAAAATGTACATTTCAATATAATTTATCTTTATACTTATTTTAACAGCAAAAACAATACACTTCAGTTTTTCAGACGGCCGATTGCTTAACTTAATAATATATCAGCCATTGTTGTTGAACATTTGCAGTGAGTGCTGCTGCTGAACCTCTGTGTGATGGTGTTACACAATATGTCCGAGGCCTCGCCTGCACCGGGCTGAACAGCTGATGAGGGTTGAAGTGAAGTGAAGGGGAGGGACCGAACCCGGCAGGAAGCTTGAAGGCAGAGCCTCAGTTCAATGAAGTCCCTGGTGTCTGTTGCTTGCTTTTTATCTCTCTGTGCTGGTGAGAGAACTCCTGTCTTGCACATCTTTGAGTCTCTGATAGCAAATCACAACTGACACGTCGCTGACCGCAGCAGCAGCAGCAGGCAGAGGATGCTCAAAGGCGCGCAAGCTTCTTTTTTAAAGTTTGTCTTCTGAGATAAGTTGCAAGGTGTTTTTTTATTTTTTATTTGACAATGGCACTCAGGCACAGTACATATGAGTTTCAAGCTTTAGACTGGAAATACTGGCGCTAAGAAAAGTTGTTTCACTCGTTTTGAGCTGCGTGTAGAGGGCAGAACGATGAATAATCAGTCGATGACCGGGAGGACCATGGTGCCGACCATTCCGTCCGTTATGTTTATTTTCGGTGTGGTTGGGAATGTCATCGCCATCGTGGTTCTCTGCAAGTCCCGCAAAGAGCAGAAGGAAACCACGTTCTACACGCTGGTGTGTGGACTGGCGGTCACGGACCTGCTGGGCACGCTGCTGGCCAGTCCGGTCACCATCGCCATCTATGTGAAAGGATCGTGGCCCGGGGACGACCCGCTGTGCCAGTACTTTGGATTCACGATGCTGTTCTTCTCTCTGGCGGGACTCAGCATCATCTGTGCCATGTCGGTGGAGAGATACATCGCTATAAACCATGCGTACTTCTACAATGATTATGTGGACCAGAGACTGGCGGGTTTAACTCTGCTAACGATCTACATCTCCAACGCGCTTTTCTGCGCTCTGCCGATCATGGGCTTCGGACAGGTGAAGAAACAGTACCCGCAAACCTGGTGTTTTCTAGAGTGGAGGAGCAACAAGACCAGCGATGCAGCCTACTCCTACATGTATGCAGGTTTCAGCTCGCTCCTGATTCTCGCCACTGTCATTTGTAACGTGCTGGTGTGTGTGGCTTTGATAAGGATGCATCGGCGCTTCGTGCGCAGGATGTCGCTGGGAACCGACATGGGGCGCAACGTGGATCCGCTGAGGAGAGGACGCAGCTTCGGGCGTCTGGCCGGTGCAGAGATTCAGATGGTCATTCTGCTAATAGGCACATCGGCAGTGGTGCTCATCTGCTCCATCCCCCTTGTTGTAAGTTCTCGTTTCTCCGCTCACTGTGTTAATTCCAACCAAATTACGCACGTTTTACGCATGGCTCTTTTAGGTATAAAACACTTTTTAGAACTGTTTAGTCAAGCAATTTGAGACATTCCTGTGTGTCATAAGACAATACATTTAATATATGATAATTAATAACTTTGTATTCCCCATTATAAGCCATTGCTCTCGTCTTTTCCTATTTCCACTGTGCACGTTTTACGCACGGCTCTCCTCAGGGGAATTGTACCATTTGAACATGGAACAATCTGTTCATGGAGTTTGATACAAGTCCACGTTGGTAATTAGGGAGGAAAGTTCAAACATATTCTTGTTTATTTTAAATTTCCTCTTGTCTTGCTCTTGGTGACTCTTCTCTTTGGCTACTCATCCACATTTCCACTCTTTCTTTCAAAAACACACACAGGCACATCCAAACGTGCGCTCTTGCAAACAATTTAAAACATTCATCCATCTACTCAGCAACTATTCTTGTTGTCCTTGCAGGCGCAGGTGTTTTTGAACCAGCTCTACAAAACTCCAGTTGAGATGAACTTGGAGAAAAACCCAGATCTAAGAGCGATACGCTTCGCCTCCTTCAACCCTATCCTGGACCCCTGGATCTACATCCTGCTTCGCAAGGCTGTTCTCCTCAAACTCATTGAGAAAATCAAGTGTCTGTTTTGCAAAATGGAAGCAAGGGGGCAACAGAGACAGGGAAACTTCCCCTGTATTGATGCTCATCAGCTCTCCTCAGTCTCCCACCGAGACTCTATGCGAGATGTCAACAGCACCTCCCAGACCTTCCTCTACTTGCCAGAAGGATGTGAGGTGTACCCTGGAAGCTGTCATAAAACAGACAGACTATCTGGCTCACAACCTTCCTTGGGCAGAAACTCACAAGCTTCTTTATCCTCTGAGCAGGGCAGCATTGAAGCTCAGAGCAGAGAAGGGACAGATGTAATCAGGGACGTTTCAGCCTTGCCGTGTCCAAAAGATCCTGCAATCCAGATGTCACTGAAGTCTGAGACAGCGGAGGAGAAATGCATCTGAACTAACTGAATCAGTAGAAAGTTCTCAGATCGCTCACAGGTAGATCATCTGCTGAATTACTCCTCAGTAAATGATCTTTGAAAACCCTGACGTATGGGGTTGGCACATCAAAATAATGAATGACTCCCCGCATGAAGTCGGACACATGCTGCGAGAAAGAGACGGAGAAACTTGAAGTGCTGTGAGCTTCGTCATCTCGTTTCTGCACCCAGCTACCTCAGGGATGGCTATCTGTGACTGTGGGAACAGATTTGGTCATTTTGCCCAATACAGCAGTTATCAAAGCAGAGATGACCCACTTCTTCATGGCTCCAGTATCCACGGGTGAAAAGCTATCCCTCCTAATTTCAGCTACTTTGTTCAATCGTTGTGGAAACCATTACAGTAAAGTGGATGGGGCCAGTAATTTAGAATAATTGAGTCACAAGCTTGTGGTCGATATGGTAAATGAAAGCAGTGCTGGATGTGATCCTTATGAGTAATCACTGGCACATGTGCTGCCATTGTTAGGGTCGGGTTGTTTAACAAACTCCATTGTACAGTGCTTTGTGAAGGCGGTATCGTGTGAGATCTATGACTAATGTACAGTGCAGTATTATAATGTGGTGAACTACAGTGTTTTTCTTCCTCTGTCCTTCCACACAAAAATCTAAAATTAAGAAAACATTGTTTTCCATCATACGGTGGGGAGAGGGGGGGTCAAGGAGTCCTGGGCCATAGTTATTAACACCAAACCAATTTGAATCTGACTGATGGTAATGATGGACAATTTTTCCGCAGCTACAGAAGATGTGGTGTAAGGCGGTGGACAGATGTTGGTTGGTGCGGAGTATTAAGACACTTTTCGGCTCAGCTGTCAGTTTGAGAAGTGCAATGCTCTAAATGATCCATGTTGTGTCAAATGTTGTCTGTAATAAAATGATTCTTCTCTGAGAGAAGGTTCTAGTTAATAAATCAAGTCTATAGAAGTATTTCTCCATATTAATTATATTCTATGTCTTTCATCTTTGTCATGTCTGTCAAAGAACTCAAACAATATTTAAAGAACATATTTGGATGTTGTGTTTCCATACAGTTTCCAACCAACAGTTATGCTGCCAGCGACTGTCTCACATAATTGGGGAATTTTTTGAAAATTGTGAAAATGACCCATCACATGCACCTTCCAGGAACCTGAGGAAAAGTCTGAGCTGTGAACTGTTTATTTTTTCCAACAAAGGTCAGTGCAGAGCCACAAATATTCAGTTTCCAGTGATATAAAACAGAGAAAATCACAAATAACTTGAATTTCTTGTGTCAACACCCGCAAATGTTTGGTATTTTGTTTGAAAAGACACAGAACAGTTGCTATGTTCAGCTCTAGTATCCATTAAATCCCCGTCTGTGCAAAGCTGCGTTTTTAACAGTGGCAATGTTCCCTCCTTTAATGTGCTATAATGTCAGTCAATTGACACCGTCTGCTCCCGTCTTACCGACATATAATAGACTGAACTTTTGAACTCGTGTATGTCTGAGCTTTTCCACTCAAATGAGCTTTATGTCTGCAGTTTCAGCAGCTTTGAAAATCACTCGCCGCCTCCTTTTCCATTTTTTTAAATTGACTCCAGATTGTTGCCTAATGTCGTGGATTATGTTCTGCCATTCCCGTCTCTTATGTTACCTTTGATTATATATTTATATACATGTATATATAAATGCTGAGTAACACGACCCTCTGGCGTTTGACAGCACAAAGATATTTCGTTAAAGGCAACGTTTGACATCAAAGTGACCAACTATATTAGGTTTCTTAATACATTTTGAATTAGGCAATATTTTGATAATTTGTTTTTGCAGTATTTGAGAATGAAGTCTACATTTAAAGTAGTTCAGCATGTTTTTTTAATTTAAATTCATACCATTTTTATCTGTCAATTACATATAATTCAGGAATAGAAATGATATAATGCCACTGTATATTACTACACTACATTTACACAGCTTACGTGGCCTTTGACATGTCGTCATATGTTGTAAACATGAAGCGGAAGCTGCTAATATGATAAAGTTTCTCATACTTCCTTGTCCCTTGGTAGGTTTGGTGAGATCATCCCATGACCCCATTAGTGCAGCCACACGGCCCTGAGAAGAGCCGGCTACTGCTTCTCCAAAGACTACAGACAAACAAACAAAAGCATAACACTCGAAATGAAGAAGCCTGAAAGCTCAGAAAAAAGCCTCTGGATCTTGGTAATGTGTCAAATGGCTAACGCTAGACACACAGAGGAGGGCAGGAAAACCGAGCGTGTTAGTCTAATGGAAAATAAAAGGAAAACAGGACCTCAGGAAGTAGACCTGGCCGAGAGAGCTTCTCCCCTGAAACAATAAACAGAATCTGAGGCTTCAATTCATTGCAATTAAGCTTAAGCAAGCAATGCAGTGGCTAAGGTAAACACATCGCAGAGACGCCGTGAAGACAGAGTGGCAGAGCGGCCTCCCGACTCTGGGAACGACACACATTAACCGAATTAAACTGGGCAAAATGGGATCGTACGACAGTGAGACTCCACGACACGCCTCCTACCTCTCCGCAATCTGATCCTCTCTGCTCTCCTTCACCTAATTAAATGCATAAATGGACAAGCAATGAGGCTGATGTTTACCATCTGTGTGAACAGGTTAGTACTTTTGGATGTATTTCGGGTGGGAAGCAGGGATACTTTGGTAAAATCCTAAGTGGATAAGTGATCTACAACTTTGAACAAATGTTATTAAACCTGCGAAGCTGCTTTACATCAACGGGGTCGTTCGGTGACGCACAGCACTCTGTCACCTCCGGGCCCATTGATACACAGCAGAGAGCACCTGCTGCTCCACCACGTCTGCCGTCAGCCTCCATTGAAAAGGAGACGAGACAATCCCGGTCCAGAAATGTGTCAGAGCTGAAGTAGAACAGATTCACAAAGTGATAATTGAGTGTTATAAGAGCCTGAGCTTCTCCCGATGACTGAACAAAAGAGGTATGACATGAAGTTTGCAGTTTCCCTCAAATTAGTGAGAAGACCAGCCTGTTTTCTTGTTCAGATTTGTACATATATATATATATACATATATATATATATAAATAAACACACACTTGGATCAGTGAAGGTCAAGAGAAGTTAATATAAAAAAATAAACAAACAGAATTGTTTTAATGTTGTTCCTATATGACTAAAACAATATATTCAAAGCAATGGACACATTATTTCTTGGAGATATCAATATTTATATATATATATATAATTTAAATTGATAGGAACTATTTCATTTAAAATTTATTTTCGAAGCAATATATTTGTAAATTTTAGATTAACCTTGATTTAATGTGTCACTAGATCAGATCAGATTTTCTGCAAAGAGTCAAAGTCTTAGACTAAACAAATGAAACACCAACAAAATTAAAGATGACAAGAAAAAGTCAATTACAATTTTTTTGCCTTTGGGGGGTTGGGGGGGAGGGGGGGGTTAAAGGGGTTAGAATCCCAATTTAATTTATGCTGGTACTTTGTGTTCAGTCACAGCGATGTGAGCAGCTCCAGGGAAGGAATAGCTCACCCTCCTGACTCTGGTAAATCCCACACAAATATACAGTATGTAGAGCCACTTAATTCAAAGCCTTTAAAGCAGAATTATGAACACCAGCAAGTTCCCATGAAACTAATTGGATAAGTTTGATCTCCATTGTTATATAATACTCATGCAAACAGGAAAAACTGAGCCACACGACGTGACCCACCAGCCAGCCACAGAAAACACAGAAATCTAGATTTTTACAAGGTTTTGTTTTACACCTTGTAAAGTATTTGCAGATCAATTTGTTACTGTAAATGGGAAGTGAAATAGTTTCCAACAAAATAAAAAAACCTTATTGTGCTCAGACCTCCGAGTGGATGGAAATACGATATTTACATATCTGATTATGGGTTTTTTCCTGGGACGAGTTTAAAGTGGACAGACAAATGTTCAAAAGCAATGAAAGCGTAATAGCGTGTGTTAATAGTGCAGATATGTGTGTGTGTCACTGCGTGTGTGTGTGTGTGTGGGGGGGGGGGGTGTATACACCAGGGTCACATTTTTCATATTTTCCGTGTGTTCTCCACAATGCACAGTGGGTCATTTCAGTGGGTTTCTGAGCAAGAAATATCCATATATTTCCATTTCGTATCACACACAGACCTCCCAGGAAAATTCATATTACTTGACAAACTACATGTTGCAGAGGAAATGGACTGCTGAACGTCCAGATGAAAGATTAACGGCTGAAATCACTTGTCATTACAAGCTGTGCACCTCCCACACTCTGGGTCAAGATCAAACCAGTGACATCAGTTGTATGTCTTCATCTTAGGAATTACAAATGACAAAAAGCAACAAGAAATCATACACAGACACACAAAAGAAAAAGCAGAAATATTAAGAAGATATCAGACATGCATCAGGTTTGGTGCTACAAGAAAATGCACTGAACGCCTAAAACCATCTGAAGTCGCTAAAGCTGAAAACACACTTAAACTGCATCACTGTGGCACGTCATATAATGACTACCACCAATAGGAGGCGCCATGCTGCGACAAGCCAACAGGATGAAGAACGTGTGTTTATTGAAATTTAGCAAAAATCACAATCTGTCTCCGGTTTCAACCTCCAGTGCTTTTTCTTTAAATAAAGATGGATGACATGAGGGCTCCCCAAAAGTGAAGCCAAAAGATCTCAGTCACCCCCTAGTGGCTGGTTACAGTATAGCTCATAAATCTCACCTCATCCATCTCAGAACCTGCACGCACAAAGTAGGACTACACAGCAAACACATTTTGGGCAGTTCTTATCCCACTGATATCTGTGAACGTGTTCATGTTCTTGGCTTTAATTAATCTATGGCCTTAACGTAAAGTTTTGTGTTTTAGACAAAAGTGTCGAAAAGACAACCGTCAGTGGCGTGTGGGTAATGTGAGCTAATGAAGTAGAGAGTACCATCACGAGCTAGGCAGAATGAATAAATAATAAAGAAGGACAACGTTGTGTCCTGAAAAGCTAAGCTAAGCAAAAGTTTTGAGAAATAGCTGTGCATTGTCTTTGTAGACGTTCCTTTGCAAATGCAACTTTTGATTTGAATGAGGCCACACACGATTAACCTGAGTTGGTAGCGTTCCAGTTGCACAGGAACAATGTTAACGTTAGTCCGCTAACCAGACACTATCCATAGTAACGCATTACTCAGCATTTCAAACATACTAACACCTTAATAAAACGTCCACAGACAGTAATTGGGCAGTATCATGTATACAACACATTTAAGAAGTGCTTAACAAGAAGCAGTAAAAACTAAAGCTTTCACTACAGTTGATATACGGAGGGGATTTCGAAGTCAGGGGTGGTTAGGTTCCTCTGACCTTCAAAGTCGAAGTTTTGTTAGAATTGCAACTTCCGAATCATTCTGAGTTCTGAGGTTAAATGGAACGTGGCTTACGCTCTAATGGACTCATTACTGCCCCCTGAGGCTGGGCTGATTTTAGATTGGTCAGATATCAACCACAAAAAGGGACAATAATGAGATAATTCCACGTTGAAACAACAAAAACCTTTGTGAAACAAAAGGAACAAATTAAGATATCAAACAGATTTCACATTTTCAGGAGGGGTGGGGGGGGTGGGGGGGGGGGGACTTCAATGGAGACAAATTAAGTCAGTGGTTTGGCAAATGTACGTCTGGTTAACCCCACTTTCATTAAAGAGCAGCACACAGCAGCGTCCCTGAGCTTTTCTCAGGAACCTTCCAGATGAGCTGTACGTGATACACGTGGCTGTCGCTAACACTCTACTGTGACACGCTGGAGAAACACTACATGGTGGATATGATGATGTTGAACAGAACTTTTTTTTAAAGTAGCACTTAAACCAACAAGTAAATGTAGTTAGAGCTATACTGACGCTTTGTTGCCATCTAGGTTTTCCAGCAGATATGCCCCCCCACCCTTTTGCACTTGTGTGTTTGACAGATTAATGACAACACCTCACAAAGTGTTTAATTCCAATGAGAAACTCTGAGTTTGACCTCAACACAAACTACTTACTAGTGTTGTCTAATGGTCGCCCACATAGCGAGACGTTGGGCCGACTGCCTAAACATCCTCAACATGATGAAACTATTCATGAAGTCAGTCGAACATTTGAGCATGTGGTCAGTCGTACTTGACTAATGTATGTAAATTCAGGAACGGTGGTTTCATGACCTTTGAAACAAGCCACAACTCCAGTCTGCTCGTGCACGTATGCACGTGCGTGTAAGTGCTTTCCAGCACTCAAACAAATCGACCACACCACTGTTCCATAAATACATACTACTAAGAGCAGGACCATAACTTATACTGAGAGTCATGTCCTTTGGATGTACATTGTTGTATTTACATTTTGATAATTGCATTTAGTTAAACATGCTGGGATTTGTATTGGCTGATACCAGTATGTTTTTGGTTTGGGTTCTTCAGACCATCAACTGGAGAAACTTTGTGTCATAAAACACAGACTGAAAAAGAGAAAAACGATTAACATAAAAATGGAATTGCATAGTCCTGGAAATTTAATCAAATGATACTGATGTTTTTCTACAGGTCTGTAGTTGACGGCCGTGGGTAGCTTGAACATTATTTTGGACATAACAGCAATACTTGTAAAATCTCTGGTTATGGCGCTGGATAAAACAAATAGAAGAGAGGGCCAACGTATACTCCATATCACATTGAGTCCAAAAGTCATTTTATCTCTTAAAAACTAAAACATTTAGAATCATATCTACATAATCCAGTGCTCATTAGGTTGTCCACAGAAATAACTGAACAAGAAAAGCAGTTTTTGTAAGAATAGTAAAACTTGTGAAGCAGCACAAATACGTGAGAAATACATTGTTACTATAGAAAAACATTAACATTTATTAATCCCATCAGAAGGACACATCAGTTTACAGTTGTATCTTATTCGAGCACAAACGGTGATAGTTAACACAACCGCACAGAGAGGTGCTCCAACTGGGAGTCACATGTCCACACCTACTGGAAGCCAACAGCTCTCCCCCCCCCCCCCCCCCCCCCCCCCCCCACACCCCCACACACACACACTCGTGCTGCCGTGTCTGCCAACTCTGCTCCTTACTCAGTGATTCTTGGAGCTCTCAGCATTTTTTTTTTTTTTTTACAGCTGCTGAGTCTAAGTATGTTTCTCCTTCAATTCTCGAATAATCATTATCCCCTGCATCACCTATTACAAGCTGACTAACATTTCCCCTCCTTGTTTATCCGCACCATTAATCATTTATTTCAAAAACAAGTTGGTTAATTTGACCACTGAGCTTCTCCAGATGCCGGAGGCCGTGCTTCTCGTCCGCCCGGGTATCGGGTTCCCTTGTCTTGCTCTGAGGTTTTCTCAAATTCGGTGGTCAGAAACAATGTTGGTGGGTTAAACGTTGCTTGTTTCCTGATTTATTTTAAGATTTCAGCACTTCATAACTCAAACCAAGATGCCCTGGTTGCCAACATTAGCATTGACTGATGTAACGAGCCAATTCATAAACCACAGAGTGCATGAGTAGGAAAGCAAATGATTTATCAAAGGATCTTTGGAAGAATATACGACTTAAAATAACCCAAAACATAATGAAAAATATAATAATCAGGACAAAGTGGACACAGTTTTGGTCAATATAACAGATTTATGATACCGGTTTTACTTTACCCTGTAATAATTATCTGTTTTTACTCTGTGTGAGTTATTCATATGACAACTGTAAAATGAAGTTCAACTTCAACCTTGTACATATCACAAATGTAAAGTTCATTGTAAGACAAAGATTTAAAACAGATGAGAACACTCATATTAACATTTAGAAACTCCCAACCATACCAGAGTTTGGTTAAATAACTTAACACTGGGTGGTTTACTTCTGACCGTGGCACCGTGTGAGTTGACACATTGCTTGCTCTGGTGCTCGCACGTGCACTCTCAGTGTCTTCTGCTGCCCCCGAAAAGACCTTTCTTACTCAAGTATTTTGAAAATTGCCTCCATCTTGTTAGTTGTGCCTCCGAGCCAGGGGCTTGCATGCGTCTGGTGAAAGGTGCCGTGCACCCGTGAATCGTGATTTAGTGGAGGAGGTCACTCAGGCCACAGAGATGGATCAACAGCAACAAACCATAAATCAAGTGATTTATGTCAAGCTACAATAATTTATGAAAACATTGACTTCGAAGGCAGAGAAATTAGTGGGAAACGTATGTTTCCGGGTATTTCATGAACAAACAATTCTCAAAGCAGTGACTACTTTGCCTGCTATTAATCATAATAAATGTGCATTGTGTGTGTGTGTGTGTGTGTGTGTGTGTGTGAGTGTGTGTGTGTTTTAGAAATGTATTGTCGTACGGCTCAATTTTCATCTTCCACTTGTGATTCTGGAGTTCAGCTCCTACCAAATGTAACGAGGCGCCTCCCTCACTTCGCCCCGACCGGTGCCAGTAATTGTCGGCGGTGTGGATCAACATGAATGTAAGTGTTTTACCAGCGACTGGGAACAAGTGCGCTGACTTGCACACAAACCATATCAGATGTCGCCTCCTGAGTGCACTTTCAGCAGGCATATATTCTGGATCTCTCTCTGTTGCACTCTGTCTCCTTTGCACCCACCACCTCTTTCGGTATTTTCCAAACAATATACCTATAGGGGGGAAATGGAAGCCAGACCTAATGGCTCTCCAGTGTCCGAGATGGACGTCACCTCCTTTGTTACCTGCCTTCATTTATCACTGTATACCGTGCAATAAAGTCCCATACAGTTCCATACAGTATTTCCATAAAAGGTGAAACAGGCTTTACAAGATAAAACTGCCGACTCATGTGTCCTGGGCTTCACCAATAATCTGTAAAAGTTATGAATTATGTTCCAGGAATTAGTCAGATCCGAAGTATTCTTTTTAATGTTGAATTGAAGAATAAAAATGTGGAAAGGAAATCTTGCTATCTTGCGCTAAGAAGCTGATCAATTAATGCATTTAATAATCATGAAATTATAAATAATTTGTTAAGTTACTAAAGCAATACTCATGATGTGTTTATTTCACAGTTTACCCCAAACTGTGTTCTTATTCTAAAGTCTGCTTTCCAGGCATTAAAGGGTGTGCGCTGCGTTGTGTTATCCACTTATTAGGTTAAGAGAGACCATATGTTTGACTTAACTTATGGAAAAGTGTCTCGTGAAATTGCAGAGTCGTCTTTTTTCTATCATACCACTTTTCTCAACACTAACCACTGGAGGCCATAGTCAGGACAGCTAGGGCCTAATGTATTCTCTGAAAGGAAAAGCAAAAATCCAAATCCCAGTCATGTTCAGTTCAAGGACACCTCAGTCGTCTTTCTGAGACCATTTGCTCCATAAAAACTGCGACACACCGGGGGGGGGCGTCTTTCTTTAGGAAATTAATCTGCTTAAAGTGCACATATCGTTTTTTCAATTTAATTAGAAACTATAAAACAAGAGAAAACTCTCGCTGAAGGTTGCAGGTGGCAATGAAAGGTTCTGAGCCCATAATAAAGTTTTATAATGGCGTTGAACGCTGATGCTGACAGGGTCACATTCTTTTTATTTTGCCTGTTCAAGTCATGAACTTTGTATCACAACATCTTTCTGTGCACCAAACAGGAAGAGCATGTTGTGATGTGATACTTTAGTGTTTGGATTCTGGGCTCTTTCCATGAGAGGGAATAAGTTGCTTGACAGGAAATTGTATTAACCAAAATTGGAAGAGAAGACAATTTCAGTTTATTTCAAACTGGAGTATTTCATATGAAAATGGCTATTGGATTATAAGAGTTTCAGGGGAACTGAGGACTCACATTGAGGCAAGTTACAGCCGGCAAGCATCCTACAACTTTCTAAATAAACAAGAATCTTAAATGAATAATTTCAAACACTTGTCTCCGGGTCTGACTGAGGGTACACCCAGGAAGTGTTTACTAATGGCTGTTCCAACTGGCTACTTTCTGTGTTTACTTTTGGTTTGAGTCAAAGACAAGTGGTTGAAAGTTACATAAGAAAATTCATGTTTATTTGGAAAGCTGGCGCTGCTCACACCGATATGTACCTTGTTTTTGTGCAAGTGGCCCTGTTGCTCCGGATCTCAACAACAGAGGTGGTGGGAGCAAAGTCAGCGCGGCCCCGAGATCCCCTGAAGCCACGTATGTGGGAAATAAACCAGGTTGGAAAGAATAAATCCTAAATGTTAACAACTGCAAACGCGACCCAAACCCAACAGTAAAATTCAAAGCAGGGAAGTGGAGGCCAAGCTTTCCCCCTCGTCGATCACCAGACCTTCTGATTAAAGAACCTACACCAGGCTCAGTTCTTGTTAGAAACTTGTGAGTATAGTGTAACTTGATATCATATAAGAGAAGTTTGTAAAAACAAAGCAAATGGTACTTTTTCAAATGACGACCAAAAAGCTTTCACGGGCTCCGTGCACCGCCACAGGTGTGTTTGATTTCTCTCGCCCACCGGACCTCATGTCAAGTTAACGCTGGATCTACACAAAACCCCACGGGCCAATGAGAACAGCTACAGTGTAAGGTCATGGAAGATGACGACATTTAGTTCATATGAACCCCCATAGGCCATCGTGGTATAGTGTGGACGTGGAAACATTGAGCGAGTCGCTTTATGCAGACAACGAGGAAATGATTGGGCCTGATAGCTGAAGGGTGACTGGAGCTGGACTGCGTTTCGTGAGCAAAGTGATCTACTGGGGTGATGCAGAATTATGAGCTCTTTGAGATTGGATGGAGTTTGCTCATTAAAAGCTTTCTACGTAAGCAGAATTCTAGTCTGGGTTTGACGGGAGCCAACGCAGAGAAGCTAGTACGGGGACAAATGTTCTCTTTTCCAGTTCACGTCAGTTCACGTCTTCCAGAGAGGTTAAAGGGACAGTTCACCTGAAATGAAAATTCCCTCATGTGTTCTATCTACTCACCACTGTGCCGATGGAGCGGTGGGTGAAGTGTTTGAGCCCAGGAAAAACTTTTGGGGTTTCAGGGGTAAACAGCATTGCAGCAGAATCCAATACATTTGAATTAAATGGTGACCACTTCTTAAAAACCGAAAAAACTGAAAAATAAACTGCCTCCTTACTCCATACTGTTTCTGTGGTGTCATCCAAGTGTTAGTTAGCCTCGAGATTCGAATTCGAGTCGAAACGGTGTTATTTAATTCACAGCCACACATGAGAGACACATGGACAGAAGCTGAGCTGCCACAGAGAGGAGAGACACATGAGAGACACATGGACAGAAGCTGAGCTGCCACAGAGAGGAGAGACACGTGAGAGACACATGGACAGAATCTGAGCTGCCACAGGGGGAGAGACACATGAGAGACACATGAGCGACACAAGGACAGAACCTGAGCTGCCACAGAGAGGAGAGACACATGAGAGACACGTGAGAGACACAAGGACAGAAGCTGAGCTGCCACAGGGGGAGAGACACATGAGAGACACATGAGCGACACAGGGACAGAAGCTGAGCTGCCACAGGGGGAGAGACATATGAGAGACACATGAGCGACACAAGGACAGAACCTGAGCTGCCACAGGGGGAGAGACACATGAGAGACACATGAGAGACACATGGAGGAGAGACACATGAGAGACACGTGAGAGACACAAGGACAGAAGCTTAGCTGCCAAGCAAAGACTGCTGGTAACTTCAAGTAGAGTTAGTTGGAATACGTTTGTTCCCGTTTGATTACGATTAAAGATGCTAAAAAGCAACTGGTTTGTCTCTGGCTAGTGGGGGGGGGGGGGGGAGACCCCGGCTGCATCGTCTATATCCACTGTGACAAACATAAATCCAACTAACTCTACTTAAAGTGTCCAGCACCAGCAGTCTCTGCTTGGCAGCTCTCTCCTGTCAACATATCATCTTTACTGAGGGTCACTTTCACTTGTCGCTCTGTCACCTGTTAGCCAGAGCGATAATACTTTGACCTCTTTCAGTGTTGCATAACCACCACCCGTCCACTTTCTGTGAGAAGGGACAAACCACCTTGTCAAATAAATCAGTGTTTAGGTTTCACCATGATCCGATCTCTTTGTCATAACATCGTCTGACCACAATCATGGCCTCCTGGGATCTGGGCCGAGCGACATGACAGTCACCCTGTTCATCACGTATCCTGCTATGACAATCTACTTCCTCTTCATTTCCCTCTGCGCATCCTGCGTGAACCATCGGACCCACCACTGCGTTTGTTTTGAGAGTCTCTGCAGAGTGTCTTCTGTGTCGCGGAGCCGTGGCCATGTTATCACAAAGTTCCTTCTGGACGGGATAGAAAATAAACGTTTGTGGCTTTGGGAAACCAATAAAGCTTGTAATCCAAAGAGTATGAAAATGTCTGAGTCAGAATCACGTACAGGAGACATGTCAGATTCCCAATGGAGGTCACGTCACTCCTGGACGTTCACATATCTAAAATAAAAAAATAAAATCGTGAAATGA
Organism: Pleuronectes platessa; assembly: GCF_947347685.1. NCBI lineage: Eukaryota > Metazoa > Chordata > Actinopteri > Pleuronectiformes > Pleuronectidae > Pleuronectes > Pleuronectes platessa. The sequence continues at coordinate 23,430,709 of NC_070629.1, read as the reverse complement.
AGTGAGGACAAAATCCATATCAGAATGTTTGATGCTGATTAGACTTTGAATTGGTCTTAAAACTTTTAAAAATAATTATCAAGCAGGTCTCATTTAAAAACTCACCTCCAAACATGTTTACTTTGATAGTGCCAAATAACTAGGATTGTCTTTAAGGTTAATTAAAGTCATAATGCAAATTTATTTCTAATCTAATCTATATTGTGTCTCTGGGCAAATGGTAAAAAAGAATGATATTACATAAACAATAACTTGAGGAGACAGACTATTTTTTGTGTAACCCCATCATCTCATTTGTATATATTTAAGTAAAATGGACTGGAATTGGATTCAGCCCCAATTTGAGCCAATTTATGGCAAAGATTGCCAATTTTGGGAAAGTCACCCAATTACCATCATGCACTTAATGTGTCTGCTACGTCTCATTAGGGTTTATTAGGTTACATTGGTTATTTGGTGAATCGCCTCCAAATAGATTCCGAGAAAGAAGGAACCATTACTGATCACAGTGAGGAATACAAAATATCAATAATCGGTTGATTCACTTCCTGGTTATTGATTCCGCAAAGAAGGTTATTCACCCTTGTGTTTTAATGGTTTGTTACTTTGTTTAATTGTCAGCAGAGTTGTGCAAAAAGTATCAATAAGATCTTGTTAAAGGGTCCGTTATATGATTTCATCTATTTCCTTTAAATTTTAAGATATACATTTTTTTTTACATTTTCTTCAATTCCTCAGGATTTAGTGTGTGGATCTTAACGTAAATAACCAGACGTATTTATAGTGATGGCTTTTGTGAGTTGGTATAATAAAATTCAGATCCGGCCTCTACCGTTTTACTTTTATTTTTTCTAGTGCGAGAGCCAGGCAGACTTGGCCTTGCTGGAGCTAAATGCATCACTCCACCAATGTAGTTTCAAGATGCAAAGCTGGCACAACCCTGGGACTCTTATTCATAGGATGGTAGTTGAGCTAAACCTGCATAAAGGGGGAATTTCATCCATAAATCCATAAAGTATAAAATGAATGAGCAACTGCTTTGCAAGTATAATAAACTGGTGCCTCCAACTTAATTAACCAAAAGGAACAAGCTCAGAACTTCGACTTTTCTCCTAATTTTCGGTTCCAAACTCTCTGGTTCGTTCCAGGACACTTTCATGAATTATTAGGAAAACAGATTATTGTTATGTTTTCTGTGCGTGTGAGCAAAAATCTGTCTGAATTTACTCCGGTCGGTGCTGATGGAATTTGCTTAAATCACAGAAATGAAATGACCACAGAGCCAAAAAAATTATAATTTCCACCAACACATAATGTACGAAGAAGCAGACAGACTAATAACCTCTTGGTTTCCAGTTATAAGTTACAGATGATTCTGTTGGACCAACAATGAAAGGACGGATATAACTTTGAGTCGTTATCTGGGGGCTTTTACAGTTTGTTCCGATAAACATCTCGACAGATATAATGAGTTTGACCGCTGAAATGAACTTTGGGATATGAATCCTTTGAATATGTTCAAAGAAATTCCAGATAAATGCTGCGTCTGAGGTTGTGTATGTGGCCCCTATGGACACTACTCCCATGACAGTCGTCTATCTGCTCCTATCTGCTCCTCTGTAGTCCAAAGTGCTTCCTTCACCCTCTGGAAGAAGTTGAAAAACAGCTGATTCGCTGAAAGGAAGCTGGTCGGGACAAACATCTTGAAAGACGTGATGGAACTTCTTCTCTCTGCTGATACGCATCTCAAAAATATGTCAGCCTCTTGACCCAAAAGTCCCATCTCTGAGAAAGGGTGCGGAGCAGGGCCAAAAGTATCCACGGCCCTCTCACTATCCACCCACACTGATTTTAGAGCTCATTACTTTGCTTGGTCTTAACCGTTTTTGTCATGTTATATAAGAGCTGTTTCTTTAAATTGATTTGCTGATCCATTTCAATCTACTCTTTGGAGTCAGAGAACATCTGCAGAAACGGTTAGAGGAACACTTTCCTGTGTACATTATGATTGCATAATGGAACAGCAACCCCCGATGCGGAGTCGAAGAAAGAATATGACATTTAAAGTGGAATCTGACACGCGCCCTGACCTAAAACTTAGGCACCATTCTCTCTATAACCAAATTCTGCAAAAACACTTTAACATTTCTGAGTGGTTAGAGCATAATTCCAGGAATAAAACATTAAATTGACAAGTCGCAGGTGCAAACATGAGCTGTTAAATGATTCCAAATCAGAGTGTTTAGAGTGGGGGCTCCAAGTTTGGATAAATCACCGCGGCGAGAGAAGAAGACGGAGGGCTGGGGGGGGGGGGGGGGGGGGGGGGGGTGCAGGGAAACAGAAGGAGGAAGATGAGGACAAGGAAGAGGAAGAGCATCCAGGGATTCAATTCATCACACAAGGCAAAATGTCTAGAGTAGAGCCAAAGGAAACAGCACAGAGAGGGAGAAACAAAAACACTTTGTCAGACACAAAAATGAATACAGGATGAAGACCTTTCATTCCTTTTTCATGATTATTATTGTTATTGTAAATTGTGTATTGTACAGTACACACAATAACACATGTGCTACCATTTTGTTGTGTATGTTTTAAAAGCCTAATATATGTCGCGGGTTGGTTTCACTATTTACATGTGTTCCACTGTCACTGTGCATCCTGGTATATAAGTAAAAAGAAAATGAAGAATGTTCATATTCTATTTATGTGTAAAGCTTAACTTCTATAGGCAATGTTTGATTATAGAAAGCGTTTGTTGTTGTGTTTCTCCTTCTCTGTTGAACTGTGGGAATATACAGACGTGTTTCCATCAAATGTTTAACAACTGAGTTCAACCATTAAGAAGAAAAGACATTTCACTACACTAGTCACAATTTGCATGATGCAACCAGTTCTCACCCTCTGATTAACAAATGTAATGGTGCAAATAATAATTAAGTTTTAACCATAGACTGTAGGTTTGAACCGACATGCAAATGAAGGTGTCTCCCTCTACTGGCTGTGATGAAAATAACAGAAAAGCCAGGCCCCTGCAGAAGATGTGAGATCTGTGTCTGAAATGTTACGTTTACAGCTGAAGAGCAGTTCTGCATTCTGGGGTCTGACAATGATGTTTGTCTCCCTTCATGTTGATTTTGACAGAGGTTATTCTTTGCACTATCCAATATCATGTGCAAGGCCTTGGATATTTAGGTGTTATACTAAATAGCAGTGATAAAAGTAGCATTCAGAGGTTTTCATTTACAAAAAATACCAATTTTAGAAAGTGTAAATAACTGTTTTCAAAATCCTTAAAAATGTGTGGAAATGTAAAAAGCACTTTTTTATAATTGGTCTGGAGGTCATCATCACCCACTTGGATTGTGCACATAACCAGACTCAGGCCGGCTGAGTCTACATGTTACATGTTGTTTTAGTTTTTTTCTTTTTTCATGCTGTTAAATTATGAATCAACCATAATTATGTGCCTCATTAAGTCACAAAGGTGTTGGCAGTTTAACTTTATAAAAGCAGAACCATTACAAGCCACCGATTAGGAATCTTCCAGCAGCTCTCCACTCCCACAGAGGGTTTCCTCCTGTGGTCAGGTGACAAGGAGGACATTGACATTTCTAATGAGGTCAGAGTATCTGCTGTTGTCGTGAGGGGAGGTTAACCAGCCGAGGGTTACCCCCTGGCTGCCTTTCAAACTTCAGCCTGAGAGCTCGGACTCGGACCTGTGCTGCCAGTGGGTCACTCGTTCTCTGTCACGGGTCAGTTTATTCAAGTTTCACCGGAACACGCGGGAATCGGTTACGGTTACAAGGTAGTAAATAAATTAAAGATGCCCACAAAAAAGAAAAAAAAAGCCCAGAGAGCAGAGGAGGATGACGAGGACTCGGAGGATCAGGAACCAAAACCCAGGAAGAAGAACACGCAGCAGAAAAGAAAGCAGCTAAAAGACACTGATGAAGAAGGAAATAATTCTGACACGTCGGGGCCTGATGTGAAGAAGAAGGGAAGAGAAAAGGTCAAGAAGAAGAAGAAGAAAGCCAGAGAGGACAGTGGGGATGAGTTGAACAGTGAGTCTAAGAACACAGATGATGAAGATAACAATAATGACTCCAAGGGTAAAAAGAGAGGAGGAAAACTCCCTGATGTGATCGAGACCACCAAGAAAGACTCAAAGAAGGTCCAAGACAAGATGGGCGGCAAGGATAAGAAATCCAAAAAGAACACAGAGAAAGAGGAAGAGCCGGCAGCCGGGGATGAAGAGGAGGGGAAAAAGAAAAAGAAAGAAAAGAAGAAGAAAGGTTCGGTGGCGGGGGACACCGATGAGGACACCAAGAAGACAAAGGGCAAGAAGAAGAAGATCGAAAACTACGTGGAGATCTACGAGAATGAGCTCCGCAACTACGAGCCGGACCAGGTGGAGAACTACGAGGACGAGTATCACAAGAAGAAAGGTAACTCAAAGGTGCTGTCAAAGATCTGACGTGTGTGGATGAGACAATTAAAACCGACTCAATAGAGAAGCTGCATGTTTTGTCTGAGGAGAGACATCTGACACCCGGCCGAGAAGTGACTCCTTAATTGCAGATATATGATTCTGAGTGACTCCACTTGTGATGTGCTCCTGCTTTTGTTGGATGTTCATGGTAACATTACACTGAGTGAAGAGGTGTCCGTGTATTACCAGTAACCTAGAGCTATATGACACCTGTCACTAACCCTCACACAGGCGGGTTACACATCCTGGAAGAGCGTCACAGTCCTCTATGGTCAAATGTTAATTCCCTAATTTAAAGACTCCCTAGAATGATTCTTATCAAATCCTTCATCATAGTGGGATCAGGGCAATTAAAATGTATTACAATTTTAATATAATTTAATTTAATATAATAATAAGGCTACATTTTAAGTAGTTGTCATTTAATGGTTTAGTTTATATAATTTCATTTAAATGGCCTTTTCACATCAGCTGTTTGTCAATAACCTGCACTAACTACCAAAAAAACTTATTTCTATTACTTCCAACTCATGAACTCATTCCTCAGTGAAGCTCCAGTGAATTTTGATTTATAGACTCATTATCCACCCACACTTGTTTTCTGACTCTATTCAATGTCACTGACTCTGACCTTTGCTGCATGTGCACATGTTGAATGCAGACCCCAACGATTCAGCAGAGGTCGAATGCCACATTAACGTGATGTCGGCAGAATGTGAAGAAAAGGAAAAGCACAAAGCTATTTTTTGACTTTAGTGTTAAAGCAGTATTGAAGTTGGGTTCTTCCTACAGCCAATGGAAAAGGGTAATGACTGGAAAAGGAGGTCATTTCCATGTATAAGGATGCTTTGTCTCCGTCCATGACTCACTCAACATCCAACTTTATCATAACTACTTGAAAGATGTTTCATTGGCTCTCTATGTTAATTTTAATCAAATTAAACAATCAAAACTTTTACCTGCGTTGATTAGAATGATCCGAGCTGTAAAATGAAATATTTCCCCCCCCAGTGTACGAGGTGGTGACCGTGACCGGAGACGAGAGAGGAGCCGGAACCGACGCCAATGTGTTTGTCACTCTGTTCGGAGAATATGGCATCACTCCCAAAGTCCACCTGGCCAGCAAGTGAGTCCTCCTCAAAGATTCTTCAATTTCAGATGAAAACCCATATGGTTCTTGTTGTTGAGAAGATTTTTAGAATTTGTTCAGATAAAAAGCTAAGTTTTAATTGATTTAAACTTCAAATTTCATTGAGCTTGAATTAATTACTTGTGTTTTCCTCTCTTCCCTTTAACAGCACAGAAAAGAGGTATTTATTCTTCATGGAGTGTTGGTGGCTGCTCAGAAACACTGTGTGCTGTGATCGAGTGTGAAATTTGCAATTCAGGGATTTAATGCATGATTTACTCAAAGTTGCACAATGCGTCTGAAGGGTATGTTGAATATTTTCTTCTTTTCTTTCGTGTTTACTTTGTGATCAAGAGTTTAATGATAAAATTCAGGTTGGCTCCTGAAGAGTTTACTGTTTCGTGTTTTCAGGAGTCGCACGGCCTTCGAAAGAGCCAAAACTGATGTGTTCAGAATCAGAACGCACAATATTGGATCTTTGAAAAAGATAAGGTTTGTTGGACTCAGACATTTCATCCCTGATCCGTTTTTTCTTCTGTACTATTCAGTGTATCATATAGTTCCCGGTATTACCAGCTTCTGGGATGTCTCCTCCCCTGATTTAATTACAAGTAACACATGTTTTGCTCCAGGATCGAGCACGACAACACAGGGCTGAGCGCCAGCTGGTTCCTGGACAGAGTGGTGGTGACGGACGTGATCAGGCCTCACTTGAGGTTTTACTTTGCTTGTAACAACTGGCTGAGTAAGACAGAGGGAGACGGCATTTACGTCAGAGACCTGCTGGGCAGCATGGACCCCATGGACATGCCCAAATGTACGCATACACACAATCCAGTGAATACACAGCATCCGCATTGCCTCCAGTCAATCAGTATAAACGGGCCCAAACAAACTCATAAATCAAGATTATGTAAATGCATGTGATCTATCTACTGTTTTTAAGTATTGTGGACATTTCGTTTTTTTTTTAATGTGTCCTCTTGATTTTCTAGATAATAAATATATAGTCAGCGTTTTCACTGCAGACGTGAAAGGCTCTGGAACAGATGCAGACGTCTTCATCAATATCTTTGGGGAGTTTGGAGACACAGGTAAATAAAGTTGACACCATCTTTTTTCGACTTTGTCTGATGACTTTAACCATTTGTTTCTATTCTAGGCGAGAGGCGACTTGACAACGACAAAAATAACTTTGAAAAAGGCACAGAGGACAAGTTCACCATGGAGGCACCGAACCTGGGCAAAGTGAGGAAGATCACCATCGGCCATAATAACAAGGGCTCCTCCGCTGGATGGTTTCTGGACAAGGTACAACAAAGTTATCAAGACGGATGAATAACGATTGTGTTTAACATTCAGGGTTTTTAGAGAATGATCATGAAACAAATCCTCCGTCATAGAGTCTGTCTGTCCCTCATTCGGCTCAGTTCTGTCTCTACACAGGTACTTAACACACGTGAGCCTCTTATTTCCTCTCAGTTGTCTCATCTGCTACTCATGTCCCTGCTCCTCCAACACATATGTGTGTAACTAAGAGATGACAGACGTGTACACACTCACCCACACACTCACAAACACACACACATGTCGTCATCCTACCCTCTGTGTAAAGGGAAACCGAGCCCCATTGAAGGATTAGCTTACACCAAGCGGACGAGTGGGTAGATTTGCTGCAACACAGAGTGACACCAAAGATCACTGACAACAAAAATAATCATAGAATAGTCATGTAATTTTCAATACTTTTTTAAAATGTGGTTTATGCTGCCATCTAACCTTGATGATGACATATTCATGAGTGAACAGTTTTTAGGGAAAGTAATTTAAGTTTAATATAAGTTGCAGGAAATAAATGTAAATTAATTTCTATAGTTCAAACATACATTTTTTGCCAAATTACTATTATTTATTTAGTATCAGTATTTAGTATACAAGTATGGAAATGAATGGAGCAGGAAAAGGGACTAAAACAGTCCAGTAATCTATTTTTAATACCCAGTAGCTGTAATATTTATTTGGATCTTTGCAACGAACTTCATCAAATACAACAACGTCTTTACCTGTAACTTTTCATAACTTCATCTAAAACATATTTTCTATTAGCTGTTGGCTACAGTCATGTGATGATCATCATCTTGTTCTTTTTTCTAAATGTTCCTTCTCATACAGGTGTCTCTGGACGATCTGGGAAACAAAATAGTTTACGAGTTTCCAGTGAATCGTTGGTTTGCCCTCGACGAGGATGACGGGAAGATCCAGAGGGATATCTTAGTCGGGGGGAACCAGCCCACAGGTGAGGTTAAGATTTAGAAGAATAAAATGTACCTACCTCACATTTCATCTTTCGTATCAGTTGAATGCAAATACGGTTATAAGGATGAAAATAAGTTCAGGATTGTTTCCTCATTTTGACTTTTAAAGCCAAGATGGCTCTAAAAAATAAGTCTGTTTTCTCTCCAGCTCAGCAGAAAGACCTTCCGTGTGATCATTAATTCTCCTGTAAGGATATCGATGTTTAGATCTGACAAAAAAAATATCCTGCACAGTTGCTCAGGGAGTATTGGTGCCACGAACCATAATGACCTGCTGGCAGAGCCTGGGATAGCCTGACATGTAACTGTACCCCCCAGGTATCGTGTACAACGTCCAGATTGTGACAGGCAACATCCGAGGTGCTGGGACCAACTCCAAGATCCATATCGTGATGCACGGCTCCAAAGGCATGAAGAACAGTGGCAGGGTAATGACAAGAGACTGCAGAGTAGAAACAGAGTGGACAACTTGTACTTTCCTGCAGAGCAATGGCTGCAGCTATTGTTATTTGAAACTGAGTCGATTCAAAAGCTTGTTCTTAATTATCATTGTAGACAGTTAAGTAAAGTATTGGTTGTAGTTTTAATCCGCACTGGCTTTATTTGAGATTGGTGACATTGAACATACTAATGCTGATTTTTGATCATCATTACAGTTTAATCTGTTTTAGTTGCTGCTATTTAAATTCATTATAATCATAATAATCAGTGCTATTGTCACATAGTGCTATAGACAACACAAAGACATCAAACAACAATATAAGTGAATAAGGTAAATTAAAGTAATACTGAGGTGAAAGGCTGGTGATCTCGGCCTCCACCACCCCCACCCTGACCACCTTTCTTTCGGTGACCTGAAGTGACCTGATGTGGTGGATTTCATCCAGGTGTTTTTAGAGGGGGGGAAGTTCGAGAGGTGCCTGACGGACATCTTTACCGTGGAGATCGCCGCGCTCCTCAGTCCCCTCAGCAGAGTCACCATCGGACATGACAACGACGGAGTCAGTGCTGGGTGGTACTGCGAGAAGGTACAGTGAACACACACACACACACACACACACACACACACACACACACACACACAAAAAAACACGAACTGGACCTGTGAACATTATAGTATGTGAGTTAATAATCTCTGTGTCTTTCTTCTTCCCAGGTGGTGGTGTATTGTCCATTCACAGGGGTCGAGCAGACGTTCCCCTGCAGTAAATGGCTGGATGAGAAGGAGGGAGACGGGCTGATAGAGAGAGAGCTCTATGAGATGGTCTCGCTCAGGCAGAAGAGACAGAAAAGTAAGTTATAATCAGTAATCATAGTCGGATGGCTAAGATGTACCAAACCATGACTTGACTGCTGAATCCAAGATCCTGATTTGACCTGGTTCTCCTCAGAGCACCCGTGGTCCTTGTGGATCTGGACGTCGGATATTCCCGGCGCAGGGTCGGACGCAGATATCTCCTTCCAGGTGTACGGACAGAAGGGCAAGTCAGACGAGATCAGGCTGGACAATAAAACGGACAATTTTGAACAGGGACAGGTGGACAGGTTTATGGTGAGAGGCCTTTCCTATAATTCAGGACCCTGCACATATTATCATCCACTAAGTCAGATAAGGACACTGTGTAGAAAACTGCTTATATCTTGATTTGTATTTGCAGGTCGAGCTGCCTGATTTGGGAAAATTTACCAAATTCCGTATCTGGCATGAGAAGAGAAATCCTTTTGCAGGATGGCATCTCAGCAAGGTGAAGAAATCTCATAACTAATATTATTATATCTTAAATATATATATATCAGATATCCTGATTCCATTTTTGACAGTGGTTTTCGAGTTCATGTTTATCAAATGTTTAAATCCTTTTCTACCTATTTAAGGTCTAGTTTTTTCTGCCCACTTTTACAATTAGCAAAGGGGACCGTTCTGGATTTCTAACACTCAAACAATAATCCAGACACAACCCTCACATATCAACTCCAACAGACTTTTCCATTGTGTTTTTCCTGTCAGGCGACTCTGATGAAGACACTCACAAAGGAAAAGTACAAGTTTCCTTGTGAGCGTTGGCTGGACACCAATGAGGACGACAACGAGGTTGTGAGGGAGCTTCCTGCCACCGGAGACCTGAACTCCGAGCCGCTGCCGTGTATGAACACAAACCAAACACAACATCTGCTTTCCCAAACACACAGAATGATGTAAAACCTCATGATCAATCTGATTCCTCTCTGCAGTGATAAAATACAGAGTGACAGTTTGCACGGGGACGGTCGGCGGCAGCGGCACGGACGCGTCGGTGTTTCTCAACCTGATCGGAGACAACGGAGACTCCGGAGATCGTCAGCTGGTCAACTGCAAAAACAACATCAACAAGTTTGAGAAAGGAAGCGTGGGTAGACCCAGTCCAAATCACTGATCAGCATGAGTTCAACTAACCCAACCAGCTGCAGTTTGTTGCTTCCAGGTGCTGATGGGTTTTCTTTGTCTTTCCAGTTGGACGAGTTCATCGTTGAGGCAGTGACCATTGGGCAGGTCCGCAGGGTGAGGATTGGACACGATGGGAAAGGTGGAGGCTGCGGCTGGTTCCTTGACAAAGTGATTGTTAGAGAGGAGGGCCAGGCCGAGGCCCAGGCCGTAGAGTTCCCCTGCAACAGGTGCAATGGCCACAGTGTCAATACTGCGAGTGATAGGAGAAATAATGGCAGAGATGAGAGTTTGATTACTGGTTCTTTTTTTGCAGGTGGCTCGATCGAAACGAGGATGACGGACAGATTGTTAGAGAGTTGGTGCCGTTCTCAGACGGACAGCGTCTTTACAGTACGTCCCCATTTGCTTTAACGTTCATATCTGATCCCTGCACACGGAGCTGACTCTATACCTTGTCTGTGTGCGTCAGACATCGACTATCACATCGCGGTGAAGACAGGGAGCATCCCCGGAAGCAGCTCGGACTCCAACGTGTTCGTCAAGCTCTACGGAGAGAAAGGGGACACCAGTAGGATGATACTGCTGGTCTCCGCCAACAACCTGGGGAACTACTTTGAGACGGGCCGCATTGACATCTTCACCGTGGAAACCTTCGATATTGGACAGGTGACTCAGAGAAGGTTTAGAACCCAAAATTTAAGGGGAACAGTTTAAATAGCGTCTTCCGTTCATTCCCTATTTCCAGATCAGCCGCATGATGATTGGCCACACCAATGAAGGCATGCGAGCCGGCTGGTTCCTGGACAGTGTTCAGATCATGGTCCCGGTCCATGGGAGACATTACATGTTCCCCAGTCACCGCTGGCTCAGCAGGGATGAGGCTGACGGCAAGACAGAGGTGGAGATCTACCCGAGCGAGATCCTGGACATGGAGCAATGTAGGTAACAGTCCAACATTCTTGCGCTAAAAGATGAAACAATCGTGTTATTTTAATCGATATATAAAATGGGATCATCCTTTCAATATCTGCTTTATTTCAGTCATATTTGTCAAAGCAGTATTCTCAGATTTTGTGCTGTAACTCCTATTTTATTCAAGTCCTTATACATACTGTAACACACACACATATTGAATGCATGTTTATAGATACTTTTATGTGTATTTTCCAGTGATAAACTATGAGGTAACAGTAGTGACTGGAGATGTGATGTTTGCCGGCACCAACGCCCGAGTTTACCTCCAGGTCTATGGAGAGAAAGGAAAGACAGAGATCATCCGGCTCGAGAGCAGGTCCAACAACTATGAGCGGAACACCACAGAAATATTCAAGGTAAGGAAGCTTGGATTTCAAGCGTTTAGTGGAAATGCATCTCGAAGCCAAAGTACAAAGTTATTGTCCAGATGTGTGTTTGAGTTGAAACATCACACATTGTTCCCCAGATGAATGCCAAAGATGTGGGGAAGATCTTCAAGATACGCATCGGTCACGATGGCTCTGGGATCGGATCCGGCTGGTTCCTGGAGTCAGTGGACGTCAAACATTTAATCTTGGCCCTGGTGCCCAAAGAGAAGAAAAAGGAGGACAAGAAAAAGAAGAAGAAGAAGAAGAAAGATGAGGATGAGGAGGAGGAGGATGGAGGAGAGGAGATGCAGGAGGTGGTGCTGACGTATCACTTCCCATGTTCTCGCTGGCTGGCCGGGGGAGAGGAGGATGGCGAGCTGGTGGTGGAGCTGCTGCCCGAGGAGGCCGAGGAGCTGGAAGGTACAAAATGAAACCAACCAAGTGAGATGTTGGAGAGGAGAGTCGAACATCAGATCCCAGGCTACTTCGGTCCCATGTCAAAAAAAAAACACACAACACACAGTACACTTAATCTGCACTAGTTTCTTAACGCTGCTTCCAAGTGTTACACATATCTCAGTACGTCCCACAATTCACCAGTCAACTGTGTCACACCAGTCCAGCTGTGGGCAGTAGTGAGCATATAAACTGGTTTTAGGACTGACCAAATTGAATTAAATATAATCAAGAGAAGATTAAATGATCTGAGGAACACCTACCTTTACTTTCTATATTCTTTCCTCTTCAGAGAGCCAGATCAGATTAAAAAACAATGAATATGGACATATACATATAGTGAATTAATTAGTAAAAGAGTTTCACACATAAATTAGCTACACACCAGTAATTTGTATCTTGTTTTATACGAACACTCTTGACCGTGTAGAATATACAAGTACAGTCTACACACAGACATATGCATGGATATATTGGTTTATTTCTCCTTTTGAATTATTTGTAATAAACCTCATCACATATCTGTATCCTTCACTCTGAGCTGATGTTGAGGACACGCTTTGTTTTGATTTTGACACAGTTTCCTGACCGACACGCAGCATGCGGCATGTTTAAGAGGTGTTAGTAATTCATCCCTTGTGTTGTGTTGACAGTCAACACCTATGAAGTGTGCGTCTTCACTGGTGACATGCTGGGAGCCGGGACTGACGCCAACGTCTTCATCAATATCTACGGAGAAAACGGAGACACCGGAGAGCGCTATCTGAAGAACTCTGACAACCTCAACAAATTTGAGCGCAGGCAGGTATGACATTTTAAATCAACTGGAAATAAAATGAAGGGATTGAATTATTTAGATTTGTTTAAAAAGACCTGCAGGGAAGGTTCAATCATTTATATTACATATTTTATTGTTTTTCCCAGCCGACAATAGTAGGAATGTTTGATGGGATTTTCAAATTTTACACAACATGCATCTTTTACCGGGACTGCACAGTTGTATCTATATTCCTTGAGGGGGTATCGTGCTGGAAAGGAACCAGCGGTTAGTCAAAGACTCAGGCACTTCCACAGTGGTGTGGGTGGGAGGGTATTCTGGGAGGATTACAAGCCCCCCTGCAGGCGAGCCAGCTGTGAGGGAGAGCAGCTCTGAGGCCTCCTCTGTGTCATCCAACCTGTCCTACTTTTACTCATTACTTAATCCTGACCGGTGAATTATTCATGTCTGCATCACACCTGATTCTATCGGAACAAAAAACTCACATTCAAAAGCAAGTAGGTTTATTTCTTCACACGGATTAAAATCCACAAGAGCCTCGTGTCAGTCTGTGACAGGGATGTTGGCTTAGGATGAGAAACAACGACACGTGCTCTTTTTATTTAAGACAGAAATTACTAACTTATACAATTCTGAATAGGACAATAACTCTAAGATTTATTAGAATTTTGAGGATAGAGTTGTCAATGTATTTATGTTTTAACACTGATGTCATAGCTCAAGTTGTATTGAACGTTTACTGTCTAAAATTTTAGGTCAGGACAACTTGATCTTAAACTTTGACCTCAGTAATAAACATGTAATTAAATTTACTTATTTCCAACGTCATCATAAATTTAACTTTACGAGTTTGTGTTGTTGAGAATTGTAATAGATAAATAAGATGTTTCAAATTTGTTCCATTTCAGTCAAGCATTAAAATGCTGCTTACACGTTAATGTTTCTGGCATTAGAAGTCAAATATAAATCGAAGTTAAAGTCTCCATTTTACATAAGAGATGCTGAATTTGGATTTTATAATTAATTAATTAAAATATTAATGTGATATTAATTCATCATATTATGGAAAACAAGACTTTTGCCAGTAAAGGAGTATTGTGTTCCATTGTATTGTATCCGACCGTCCTCACCATCATTTCCACTGTATCAAATGAAACTTTAATGTTGTCGGTAACAGACCAGTATCTGCTGCTGCCATGTTTCGCAGGAGGACGTTTTCATAGTGGCGGCCATTGATCTGGGTCCTCTGAAGAAGCTGCGGATCCGCCATGACAACACCAACTCTTACTCCTCTTGGTACCTGGATCGTGTCGAGATCGTGGACACGAAGGACGACACAACGTAGGTGAAACCGGCATACAGCCATTCATGGCCTCAGGCACGTGGCCTCTGAGTTAGAGATCTGATCGGAGAAGTTTCCTGTGTCTGCAGATACTACTTCCCCTGTAACCGCTGGCTCGCTGTGGATGAGGACGATGGGCAGATAGCGAGGGAGCTGGTGCCAGTGGACGAGGCCTTCATGAGGCAGGATGACGATGAGGAGGGGACCGCCGCCACGCTCGGCCTGGAGCAGAAATGTAACACACTTACAGAGCTTTGTTTTAATAGAGGGCGATCAAAGGGTTCCTGAACGTATCTCAGTGGTGGTACATTCTGGTGTAGACAACAGCATTTGTGAAGATGAAAAGGATTATTGTACTGACCTGTTAAATCCATCTTACAGCCATGTCTACCACATACACCATTAAAGTCAAAACCGGCGATAAGAAGTACGCTGGTACCGATGCCAACGTCTATGCCATCCTCTTTGGAGAAAATGACGACACAGGTGAGATGCTGGGGTGAACTCATACTGCACGTTACCTGCCAAGCAACCTGAGCTCAACATTTTCATTGTCATTCACAGGGGTCGTCAACTTAAAGTCTTGTAAAACCTACAAGAACAAGTTTGAACAGGGGATGATCAACGAGTTCACTGTGGAGGCGGTGGACCTGGGCGATCTGGAGAAGCTTCGCGTCGGACACGACAACTCAGGTGGGGAAAGAAAAGGCTCCACACACAAAAAATAATAGCAGAGTACATGAAAGTGAATAACATGTCCAATTGGCAGGAGGTTCTCCCGGCTGGTTCTTGGACTGGGTCGAGATCGACGCAGCCTCGCAGGGTCAGAGACTACGCTTCCCGTGTGGCCGCTGGTTGGACAAGGGCGAGGACGACGGGGCGTTGGTGAGGGATCTGTATCCCGCCGATCTGCAGACTGAGCTCTACATGCCGTGTAAGTGAACAGCCGTGGAAGAAGTGCTCGGGTCCATTAGTGAAAGTAGCACCAACTGAGAAACGTTCCTGTAAAAGTGCTTCATGGTAATTTTAATCAGCTGAAAGTGTTGGAGCACGAGCAGTAAAATGTTGTGGAATTGGAGTTTTTAATACTGTGTGTAAGTGTTATTATGTCGCTGTGGATCCTTTTAAACTGCACAGCCGTAATAGCACTCTATGCTTCTTCAACCACACGTGAAACCGACCAAATTACAACATTGGAGCCAATGATTCAGCTGCAGTTGTGGCCATGGCTAGTTTGTTTTCCTGAAACTCTGCCAAGGCCCCACAGTCCCCTTAAAGTCAATGATGCTGCACCGTGCTCAACACACTCATTGATATCAGTTCCCTGAAAAATCCATTTCCCCGGATTTTTCAAATCAAGATCCAAATGTTAAAGTAAGTGATAATATCCCAGCTGATGTTGGGCGTGAGGCGAGGTACAACCTGAACATGTCACTGGTATATGGTGTTACATGCAGAGACAAACAAAAACACATATTTACATCATACTTTTGTAAAATACTTCTTTCTGACCTAGAATGGAAATACCAATAAAATGTAAAAGTCCAGAAAATGATAGTAAAGTTTAAAATACCCAAAATAAGATCTGCTTTTGTTTTCATCTTTATCAAATAAGATATTAACTTGTGCACACAGATTATTATCCTGCACTGACAATTTATGCCCAATATTTAACAAAACTTTTATAAAGGTGCTCATGACAGAGCCCATTAGTCCAAACTGTGCTTATATGTTCTTTACCTTTCTATCGTCCCTCTGGACTGTCCTGTTTCTCTCTGATTTTCAGTCGTGCCCTATGAGATCAAGATCTACACCAGCGATGTGTTTGGCGCGGGAACAGACGCTGATGTGTTCATCGCTTTGTACGGACCTAAAGGAGTGAGCACTCAGCAGAAACACCTGTGTGTCAACAAGAGAGAGAGACGTCTGTACTTTGAGAGGGGAGCGGAGGACATGTTCATCGTAGAGGTGAGTGTGTAGATTGGGATTACTACGCCCCTGTGGACCGCGGCTGCAGCTCTGCAAACACTGTGCTGTCTTCTCCCAGTTGGAGGATGTCGGTGATGTTATAGAGAAGATCCGGATCGGACACGACAACAGGGGCACCAACCCGGGATGGCACCTGGACAGAGTGGAGATCAGGCGCCAGCTCAGGAAAGGAAAGGTGGGGGAAACCTTTGAGATTACATCTTTCGTCAATAAGTGCATCATTTAGAGTTCCATTATCTATGACCTCATTAGAACATGAATAATGTAACACCTTCTGGCTCACACATCTCTCAGAGTCAGGTGCTCTCTACTTCAGTGTTACACAGACACAGCTAGGCCCAGTTTGGGGTTGAATATGCTTGTGTTTAACCACAGGGTTCAGAGACAACCATCTTCCCATGTGAGTGCTGGTTGGCCAAGTCTGAGGATGACGGGGAGACGGTGAGGGAGCTGGTCCCCTCGGACATCATCACGCAGAAGCTCCTCAGGGACGGGACGCTGAAAACCACCGAGACAGAGGTGGAGGACGCTCTGGAAAGTAGGTTTACTCTGATTTCAGTGCTGGCATGCAACTAGAAAACAAGGTTACAGACAAACGGGTGGATAAACATACAGGGGGAGCAGGAGCACACAGCAGGAAACAATGTGCAGGTTCCTGGTGAACAAGGAAACAGGAGCAAAGGATGCACAAGGGAAAGGAATCATGGGCTAATGGAGACTCAAGGGAACACAAAGTCTGCGTTAAAAAAACTAAAAACTATTTCTAACCACTATTCTTAGATCGATTAGAAAATGTCATGAAGTCAAGTAAAGATGCACAGGTGAATTCATAAGGAGCAGGACATCTGAATAGATTTTAGATTATTAAGTGTTCATGTATTGTCAGAATAATCTGAAAAATGTCTTTTTTTAACATCAATTCAAATCAGAAACCTCTTAAGGAAGTTGCTGACGTCATCCCTCTCAAACCAATGGACATAATTTTACAATCAGCCTTACACAGAAACTAATGGGAACTTGTAAAATGTTTCCCTTTTGTCACATGCAAACTGAATGTCCATTTCTCACAAGCGTTTTCATAATTAACCTGCACACATTTTAAATTATTATTTGTTTATATGGTCGGCCTGTGTCCAGCGTCGCTGAAAATGCCGCTGTTGAAATGAATCTCATTTCCTTTTGTAAAACATGGACCAGATAAGATGCACTAAAGCTCCTTTACTAGTCATTCAGTGAATTTCAACAGCTGTTATTATGGCTTATTTCACTCAATTACAGGAACCTTCCTGTTAAAAAGACTATTTATCCACATCCAAACACACACAAGGGGCGATGGTAATCAGACACAACAGAGCAGGTAATCACAAAGGCAGGAAGTTCAAAAACCAACACACACAAGATAAGTAATTAAATAATAAATAAATATATAAAATAAAGCTGGAAATGAAAAGGGGAAAACACTATGAAACGATGAGGTTTGTTTTTCACCATTTAGATTTATATTATAGATCATGTTATTCCCTGAATAATTGAATAAATAGCACAGTCACAGCATGAAAACTCAACATTTACTCATTTTACAAATCCGTGAGAAAACAGAGTGTAGCCTGCATCTACTCAGTTGATGATTGATTGATTTTTTCCAACACAGCTCACACGTACACGGTGTCAGTGCGGACAGGTGATACGCACGGGGCCGGGACTGATGCCAACGTTTTTCTCACCATCTACGGAGACCTGGGAGACACAGGAGAGCGCAAACTGGTCAAATCCGAGAGCAACAAGAACAAGTTTGAGAGAGGAGCGGTGTGTGGGGAAACGTGTGATTGAAAACATCACATTTCTTTCAGCTCTCTTGTGGTAGAAGCGTGACACATCCTCTCTGCCCCTCAGGTGGACAAGTTCTCCATCGAGGCTGTGGATCTGGGGCAAGTGTTTAAGATCCGTATTCGTCACGACAACTCCATGATGGGGGCTGAATGGTACCTGGACCAGGTGGAGGTGCTGGATTTGGAAACGGAGGAGGTGTACATGTTCCTGTGTGAGCGCTGGCTGTCCAGAAAGAGGGAGGACAAGCGCATTGAGAGGACCTTCTTTGTCAAGGTGGAGAGAGGGAGACGTTTAAGCTGTTTTCACACATGCACCGTAAACCTGAAGTTATTGAGACGTTCCCCGGAGGAGCTTGTGTGACAGCAAATTAACGGAATAAGTTTAATTACTCTGCCGGCTTCCTATAGAAATAAAATCTGTGCAATGGCCCTTTAAGCCCAAGTGTGAAAATAGTCAGACAGTGAGCAAATAGTCATCTTAAAGGGATAGTTCCCCCAAAAAGGGTCATAATTTCATCTTCGGTCATTTCTCCGTCACAACACTATGTTACACAGACGCCATGTGCCCTTTGTGTCTGCTTTTCTATCAACTGCTGCTGCGTTGAAACCAGTTCTGAAATGGGTGTTGTTGTGTGATTTGTCTGGTGCAGGGGTATGAAGGTGAAAGAAGCACTGATCCATTTTCCAAGATGTTGGCTCAGGCCAAACTGGGGCTGGACAGAAATGCCAACAAGAAGAAAAAGAAGAAGAAGGTGGCAGTGGTGGAAGAGGGTCCAAGTAAGATCACCAAACTATTCTTCATGTTTTTTTTGATGAGGAGATTGAGTCCCTGTAGATGATCTGCTGTTTGTCTAGAGGAAACAATTTGTTCTCTCGCAGCAAAGTCATGAGGGAATCCAAAGAAAGCAAAAAGTACTTCACGCAATACTTTAGAAGTAAAAGTGCAACCTAACCCTTTTGTCATGGGAATTTTGTATGTAATTACCTGGTGAGGAAATAAACCATCAGACTCAGTGATCAATTCAATGATCTCAAAGTATTTAATTAATGGTCAACAAACAATTTACAGAGAATAGATTTGAAACCAGACAGAGTTACTGAGCAAACACTTGGCCAAGCGGGACAGAATCTCCAACACCACTGCAGGTATCAAGATTCTGACAACGGGTGACAGGAGATGTGCCAGCTTTATGCACAGCTCAAGGGTTCACGTCATCCTTCGATATCATGCAGGCAGGACGTGTCCAGTGGTCAGACTTTGTCAGCGAAAGGGTAGATGCCCCCCCCTGTCTCCTGAGTGTATAGACATTCAGCAAAACATCAAATAGTCACAAGGGCATTTAGGCTCAAGGTAACTAACATTTCCTGATATCAGGCAGATGCAAACAATAAGTGGAATTTATATAATGATGTTTCATCAGGTCAATCCAACTGAACTTTGAGCATAGCTGTCAGCACAGGAGGATCCGTTACATTTCAGGGATCACAGTTAGATTCAATAATTTCCATGACACCTTTGTTTCCATTCTTTATGCAAAGCTAATATAAACCAGGTGATGAGACTTTTACTGCACAGCCAGAAGAACATGTGTTTAGATAGTGCTGATAAAGAGCCTTTGGAATATAATCTCCCTAAATGTTGATCTACTCCTCTATTTAAAGTGAAATTTAAAAACATCCTCTCTCTCTCACCTAGTCATCCCCTATCACTTCACCTTGTCCACGGGGGCAGACCGTGATGCCAGCACCACAGCCAGGGTCTATGTCATCATCACCGGCCCCACCGACACTGAGACGGAGCGAATGTGGCTGGACCCGCCCGAGGGGAAGACGTCCTTCACAGTGGGCACCATGGAGCACTTTGTGTCCTATGGAACTGACGTAGGGGAGATCAAGAGGGTGGAGGTGAGAATCTGGGAGCGTCTCTGTTTGCTAAATCTGTCGAAGCCGTCTCGTCTCTGCCGCCTCCTCGGATGACGTCGACGATTTAAATAAAGCCATTCTCACGCAGCATAATTCATTTCCTTGCCTTCCGGTGCCAAGATCACACAAAATCAAATGGTGTCTCATTTAGTCCCACTTTTATCTCCCCCCTGATTCTCTGTCCTCCCCAGCTCGGCCATAACGGCGTCACACCAGAGAGCTGCTGGTTTGTGAACGAGCTGTCGGTTGCCGTGCCAACCAAAGGTATCAAGTACAATTTCCCATGTAAGTGCTGGCTGGCGAAGGACCGGGGAGACGGCCTCACTGCCAGGCTGTTCAACGTGTTGGACTCCAGCACCATCAACATCATCCGCAAAGTGAGTCAGACTGCGCCGGAAATATCACAGCCTGGGAAAAAAACGCCTTTTTATGTGTGGTGAAAAAAAAACTGATTCTCTCTCTTCTGTATCTGTATCTGTTTGCTGGATGTTTAGGTTATTTATTCAGCCACGGTGGTCACAGGTGACACCCAGTACGCAGGGACTGACACCAACATTTTCCTGACGGTGTTCGGAGCCAATGGGAGCACAGAGGAAATGCTGCTGCCCAAAAATGAGATAAGGTCAGTCCTCCTTTGACCTCACAATCCCCCCCCCCCATCACTGAAAGGAACCATGAGACATTTTGAGGAACGTGTTTATTTGCTTTCTGCATGAGACCTGAATCAGCAGACTTTTATATATTTGCTATAATTATGAAGTTGCTGTCAGCAGCTAGCAACTTAGATTTGAGTGGATACAAGGGAAGGTAACTGGCTCAGTCCGAATTAAACAAAATCCAGCTAACGACAACATCTAATGTTTACACATTCAAACAGAAGTGTGAAAACAAACCATTGTGCTAAACTGTTATTTGGCGTGAGTGAGTCTCAGTCTTCAGAGAGTCAATGGTAACAACCACATTTTTTAAAATTGCAAATGAGTTTTTCTCTGGATTAAGTGCTATAATGTGATGTGAAAAATGTGATAAGAACTACTTAAAATGTATTTGCATGAACTTTGACTTGTTCATTTGGTTCATGGTTTCCAATATGCTAAAATAAGCTAAGCTAAATACCTGCTGTTTTTATGGTTTCATAGTTAGATCATCTCAACCCTCACCAAGAAAGCAAACAACTTTTAAAAGCTAGATAATACTCACACCAGTATATTGTCCACATGCAGGTTTGAAAGAGGCCAAGAAGACACATTCAACCTGGAGATCGATGACATCGCTCCTCTGAAGAAGATCAGAGTTCGGATCGATGGCAGCGGGAGTCGCCCCGACTGGTTTCTTGACAGTGTAACACAATCATATTTTTTACGAACTTTAACATATCAAGATACGGAATAATCACGAGAATCCATTGCAACGGCACCTGAGTTGTTAAAATTCCTACAAAGATCACAGAATAACATTGTGTAACAGAAGGCACGGATTTCTTGAGCAGTGCAATCAATGGGCTCCGGCTTAAACTTCACCTGCTCCAGGTTATTAAATGTTAGTTATTCAGGTTTTAATAAAAACTGTTAGTCATGTGATTTGAAGCTTGCAGTCGTCTGATTGTCAATAAAACAAAAAGGTTGAAAGCTGAATTCAAAAGATTCAATATTTGTCCAGTTCAGTTGAATCAGAAGCAAAAATACGACTGTGATTATGATCGGCACAGTCACATCTTGCTTAACAGTTTTTGGCCGTAACTACAGGCTTAAAGGTCTCAACAAACGCTTTCAGATCCTGATGCGGAACCTGACCACAGAGGACGTGTATCTGTTTACCTACGAGAACTGGCTGTCGAAGACCAAAGGGCCAAAGAGGACGAAGGTGTGCGAGCTGGCAGCGGTGGTGGACGAGGAGGAGATGGTGGAGAAAACCAGCTACATCATCCAGGTCCAGACCAGTGATTACGGATGTGAGTCCCCTGAGTTTTGAGTCACAGGGTTCATTCATTAATATGTATTTTAGTAGTATTTGATTATGCTGTGTCCAGATCATGGTACCATTCATGCAGCCTTGTTCGGACAAATCTAACAGAGTAAATACTTCTGGTCTCCTAGGTGCCGGCACTGATGCCAACGTCTTTGTGATTGTGTTCGGAGAGTACGGCGACACCGGGACGCTGTCTCTGAAGGAGAGCACCAACAGGAACAAGTTTGAGCGTAAAATGAAGGATGTGTTCCGATTCCCCGACATGCTCAGTCTGGGTGAACTGTCCAAGGTCCGAGTGTGGCACGATAACAAAGGTGAGTAAAGACATTTATGCAATGTTCTTTTACAGCTTACCTCAATTGGATAAGAGGGATTTACAGGTCGTTGTTTTTTTTACGAAAGTCTTTTTATTTGAAAAGCTTTTTTACAGTGTACATACAAATATTTGAGTAAACTAAGCAAATTTTGGTAAGTATATTAATTACATTTACTGCAAACTTTAAGGTTTGCTTATTTGACAATAATGGTACTATACTTGATAATATTGTTGAACACAAATATAATGGTTATTCCGCAATAATTCTATTGTAGCAGTAGGTAATCTATTAAAAATCCTCTACCTTAAAATATACACTGTCTGTCATTACTATATTATTATATTACGATATCAATTTACTTGTATGTCCTACTTAAGTCTATATTGCATTGAAATGTCTGAACTCTGCAGAAACAGAAGATAAAATACCAGAATCTTCCCTGTTTGTAAGAAGAAGAAAAAATGCATCTGTTCCCCAACATTAAAAGAATCCTTAAGGAAACATGTTAATCTGTCGGCCTGTGCAACTTTGCATTTGGTTGCTGTGACGCAAATTTGTTGAAGGGTTACAATTCAGATGATTGCTTTAATAAGTTGAAGTTTGTTGCTGCTGCTGCTATAAACAGGCCCTTCTCCTGGTTGGCATCTCGAGTACATTGACGTGAAAGACGAGGCCATGGACCAGACCTTCAGGTTCCCCTGCGACCGCTGGTTGGCTAAAAACGAAGACGACGGGCAGATAATGAGGGAGCTGGCCTGTGCCAACAACGACTCCATAGACCTCAGTGACAAAACCAGTGAGTAACCACTGAAAAGTCTGTGGGCTTCCTTATAAACTCTCTAATTGCCGGGGGATTAATGACTTGCAGCTAATTTCAAGCATCTGCCAGATGTGAAGTGATTACCGAGCCACCGTCTCTCTGCAATCCCACAGAATATGAAATTGCCTCAACGACTGCGAACACAGACGATGCCTCCACCACGGAAAACGCCTGGATCGCGTTGGAAGGAAGAAAAGCTCGTTCCAAGGAGTTTGTTCTCGAGAATAAGAAGAAGAAGTTCTTACGGTAGGTCTTCAAAGGGAGTCGCGGTGCCTCAGCTCACGGTAACACCCTGTTATGTCGCCTTACGTAATCTCCTCTCTTTCACATGCTTTGTTTCTCTAGACCCTTTTATCTTGTAGCTTCACTTTCTGTTCTCTGAGCCCCTACTCTGTGGAGAGCTAATCCCACGAGACGCACAGGAGAATAGTCCTCTGGCAGACCAGTGAATTTAACTGTTCACCGTTCAGGAGCAAACTCAGGCTTGTAGCTGAAACTTGTTTTGCCCCTTCACAGCGGTGCCACCGACACATTTGAGTTCTCGTCCAAGCACGTGGGGGAGATCGCCGGCATCTGCATCGGCCACATAACGAAAGAGGGTAAAAAGGTGAAGGGTGAAGCTTTCTGGCACGTAATGGAGGTGGTGGTGACAGAAAAGGAGCTGGGGAACAAGTAAGTGGACATTTTGTGACATTAAATATCACGTTGAAGGAGTTTGATGTGACTCTGAACTTTCCCTTCTATTTAGATACTTCTTCCAGTGTGACGCACAAATCCCTTTGGCGGCCAAAAAGGACAAGTTCCTGACTTTTGAGTGTTACAAGACCATCGAGAGCTTCGCGAGCAAAGTCCGCAAGCTGGTTCCCGTCAAGTACGAAATCATCGTCATCACCGGGGACGTCAAAGGAGCCGGCACGGACGCCAACGTCTTCATTACCGTCTACGGCGTCAACGGGGACTCGGGCAAGCGTCATCTGCGACAGAAGTTCCGCAACCTTTTCGAGCGAGGGCGAACCGACCGCTTCGTTCTGGAGATGCTGGACCTCGGGGAGTTGCTGAGGGTCCGAGTGGAGCACGACAACAGCCACTCAAACAGCAGCTGGTATTTAGAGTGCGTGGAGGTGACCAACACGGCCAACTCCGTCACAACCATCTTCCAGTGTGGGAAGTGGCTGGACCCTCACAAGGCCGACGGGCAGATTCACAGAGTGCTCTACCCCAGATACTAGCAGGAGGACACATGGGATGAAGAGTGGGCGAGCGTTTCCTTTAGAGAGAGTTTGTGGGTTTTTTTTTTTTTTACGGCATGAGCTTTGTGAGGAATAAGACTGAAACTCACAGAACTGAAAGTGACTATTTTTAGGGATTACACCTGTGTTCTTTTGTAAGTTTGTGCCAACGGGTTAGTTCGTCCCTCTTCCAACCTCAGAAAAAGCCATTTGCGACAATTTTTTCTTGTACGTTAGAAATAAACAGACCGGAATATTGCCCAAAAGAGACAATCCAGCAAAATAAACGTTTTCATTTTGTTCTTTGCCCTTTATTTATTATTAAGTCTTTCCAATGAGTCCAGACAGCAGAAAATTCACATTTTCACAAACTGAAATCAATGCCTACAGATAAACGCTTTACAATAACAATTAATTGGGGACAAAATTGTTTTTCAACATAAACTTTATTGATAAGGATCCTTTAGATTTTACATAGATGTGACATTGATATTTTGTGAGAAGGACGCTGTGTCTCAATTATTTCAAGCAAAAGATTGATTCATTTTAATTGATTAATTGCATTTAAATGATTAGACCAGGATGACAAATAAAACCACACACTAGATTAGTCGTCAGCATTTTAGGCAGTTTATTTGAAAAACACATACAAAAAGATCATATACAAGACAATAAATAAAAAAGAGACAGAACAGTTTGGGTTAAGCTATGCAACTTTTTGCATCATCATTAGTAATAAATACAGTACAAAATCCACCCAGAGTGAATCTAAAGATTTTCCACAATATTCACTGATCATGTTATTCTTCATTATGATTTAGCTATTGCTTTCATATTATTGATACATACTTCTACTTTTCTATAAAATACTCAAGATCATAAAACATTGCGCGGTTACAGCAAAACAGCAGTGTGTTGTACAAAGATGGCCACTTCCCTTTTTCACTGGCAGGTTAATAATCGACAATTTTTTCAGCAGCAAAGAAACATCTGAAATATTCAAGAAGGTACAGCATCATATTAAACACATCTACAGAGCTACTCCCACATACACATAGGAAAACCTGAGAAGGACATGCATTAAAAAGCTTGTGCTTTAAGTTCTACTGTTCATTCCGGTTCATCAGCTTGAGTTAATACTATGGCTACTGTCCAGTTCGCTCTGGAGTTATGGGGGTACACTGTGGAGGGCGTTGGGTAAGGCCAGTGAGAGCACGAAATGAAAGAAGAAGAATAGTAAGACCAGCCAGCGTCATTCCAATCCGATACACGTTATAATAATTTGCAGGATTAGTATTAGTATTTTTTATAAGAAATGCACACCGAAAACGTAGTTAGCTTATTATACCCAGGTGTGAAACACGCTATCTATATTGTATAACCACAGCACACCAGAAGTTTGCTCAATAAGATCAATGGCTCAAGTTAGCATGTTACATACTTCCAAAAACCCACACAAAGCAACTGCCAGCGATACAGAAGAACGAATAATACAGCTCGTTATGTGGGTCCTAAACAATAAGCACTAAACTGAGATCCAGATATGATTGAATATTGTGAACGTGAATGTAATAATACAAATAAACAAAACAATGAAATGTTCAAATAAGGACCGATTATGGGAAACAAAGCGCTATCATACGAGAAGAGCAAGCAAACTGTGGAGCCGCACTAAGACAAAGGAGCTGTACCCCGTCATCTGCTTTGAATCAAAGCAGATGACGATGTTTAAATGATAAAAATAAATCATTCAGACATAAAAAAAAATCACGAGATGACATGAATGGAATGTAATCCAGATCAACAGCACCATGCTGGCTAGTAAATGTGTCGGGAAACTCTCCCCCCAGGTCAATTTTTCAACAATTTTCTTTTTTTTCCTCCTTTGAAAAAGAAAACACAGACGGCATGCAAAAGCATCCCCACCGACCAATGCATAATGAGGTATTCTTTTTTTTATATTTTGTGTTATTTTAAATAAATATATTGATTAAATTGCAAAGTTATGAGATAGAGACATTAAATATTCCACCACAATAGCTAGCTAGCTACAGTTAGTAATAAATAATGATTGTTAAATACTTAAGGCATCTTTAATCACAGCATTCTATGTGAACTAGCGAACCTCCATTTTTCATCCATCTGTAGTTTTTTGGATGGAGGTCTCATACAAAAAGGAAAGAAAAATAAAGCAACACAAACAGTCAAGTTACCCTCCGATAATACACAAGGAAGCATGAAAATACTTGAAACTGAGAAGAAACACAAACTCTAGGACAAGAAGAACCCACGTCACCAAACCAAAAAATCAGGCAACTCCATATTATAGTGCATTTACAAAACACAAGCTACATTAGAACAACAATAAATATGTTTTTGCAGCATTGCAGCCTTTTCTTCACTATGGTGAAAATGGACAAGGACTCGGCATATTAGTACCATGTCCAAATTGGCATGTGAGCAAAAAGAATACAGGTAATAAGAAAAAACAAATAAAGAAATGGCAAAAAAAAAAAAAAAAAAACTCAAATCGACACTTGAAATAAAAAACTAATGTTAAGAACAATTGTTTGGTATTTTTCAAATGGATGGCTTTTTCTCCCTTTCACCCTCCTTCAAGTGGACAACGCCGACATGGTTCATGCATGATATAGAGAAAACGGCTTCTATCACCGAACATATCACAGTTGTTCTAGCGTACGCGACTACAATGGGAGAGGGGGGGCTGTCATACACATTCTAGCACATATCACAGGCAAACTAGTTTGTATTTTTCCCTGTAACACCAGACACAGTCTTTTTATTAAACAGTGGGAGCAACTTAGATTTGAAATGAAAAGGAGCCGATACACAACAGAGGCAATACGCCCGCATATAAGAAATCACATGTGCTTGTTCGATAGGCAATAAGGTTCCGGTAAAAGGTGACACAAATGTCTGATTTTATTCACTCTGATGGCAAGACTCAGGCACTGCATCCTCAAGCCCATGCCGGCCTCTCATGACCACGATCATGCCGTGAGCAAGGCAACACAGAGGAGTTGCTGTTAGACACGGACCCGCCGAGCAGCTCTTTGAATCCTAATCGCAGACACTAGGAGAGAAATGCTACGTTTGTCCGAGATCTGTGTCTAAGGGCAACTTTGGTCGGGGGAGAGGGGAGAGGGAGGGGAAGGGTGGGGATTGGGGTGGGGTGCATTCTCGTTCCTCCTCTATGAATGAGTGGGATCGTCAGAGTCATAGTATACGCGTCACATGCACAGACACAGTCCCTGTTTCTACTGCTCCACAATATTAACGACACAGCCCAAGCCTGCCAGACAGCATGCACATCCGAGGCCCCCGCTCTAGATTATAGAGGCCCCGACTACGACACTACACAGATCACTGGAAGCCATGCCTGCAGTTAGCGGGGTTCAGCATCAAACTCTGATGGCGTCCACCAACCGTTCATCCAAAACCGCGTTGGACGAGAACCGAGGGATTTTTTGGCCTTTTTACACAACTAGCTCTTCCTGTCGTTGCCTATGATTGAACGCGCCGCGTGTTCTCGCCGTCAGAGCTGTATTCACCCTCTCTGTTCTGTAGGTTTTATTTTTGCACACACATATTTCTCAAAAGGCTTTTTGCTTGCTACACAACACTGTTACTCTGTAAATACTTATTCAGTACTATACTCCATTACACCACAAGCATTCGGCTACAAGAGTTCACACCAAACAACCTCATGCTAATCATTTGATAATATTCTGTACAGATGTGCTGAGGGCTTGGGCAGAGTGCAGCTTAAAGGATTTTTCACAGGCCTGGGGGGGGGGGGTTTAGATGCTGTGGCAGAGACATGGCCTTAATACACCACACTGAGCTGGGGAGGTTGGTGGTCAGTGTCCTCTCTCTCTCTCTCTGTCTCTGTCTCTGTGTGTGTGGCTGTATGGAGAAATGTACACAGGGTGCACTGACAGACTCGTGTGAAGCCTCAGCACATCTGTCCATACGTGTCCGCTGCTACGTTTACATCCAGCTAAGTTCCATTCAACCAACCTTCCAGCCGCCGATCTGTGCGTCAACCCCCTGTCCCTCGTTGTGTTGTGGGTGAGTGTGCTTTGTTGATCCCTCTGTCACGGCCGTCTCAGGAGGCGGGCTCGTGGAGTGATGCAGAGGGGGAGGAGGGGTGTTTGGCAGAGCTTTTCCCCCCAGACGGGAGGCAATGGAGAATTCACAAGACCAGATCCGAAGCTGCGGGAGTCGACAGGAGTCATCAACTGTCGGGGGTCAGCTGGGTCTCAATGTCTACTCTGCAGATGGGGCATTTCCTGCTGGTGGCCAGCCACTGGTCCACACACGCCTGGTGGAAGAGGTGCATGCAGGGTAATCTCCTGCGGACACAGAGGATTAAAAAACATGTAATTAATTTTGTATGAACCATAGAAACAACTTTTAGCTGCTGCCTGCTTTATATTTGAGTTTCCAGTATCTGAAATTTCTTGGACAAACCAGCAAAGATATTTTTTCTTACGATTTCTCAGTTTTTTTTATTATTTATAGTTATAGCAAAATTGTATGCGTATTTTTTATATTTATGTCAGAGATTGAGCGTCACCTCTTTGTTCATAGAGAGTGAAAACTGCGAAAATGGTTCTGATAGTTATACACTATAAACACTGTTATAAATAACATAACTAAGAACTGTTCTAACAGCTGGATGTTAGGTGGCTACTCAAGTCAAGTTAAGTTAAAAAGCACATGCAAACTGCCGTAAAATAAAATAACAGAGAAATAAAATATAACATGGTGAGAGCCAAGCTGTAGCCTTGAACTGGTTGAGGAGCGTGTGATTTAATGGCTCCTGTCGTGGTAAGTCTCCAGGTTGTGTCGGGAATAGACCCAGATGTCTGCCTGTGGTTCACATTTGGCATCAGACTGCGTCTCAAGTGACCTCTTGTGATCACGTTTCGCTTCACAGCTCACATCTGATTTTATCTGTGGGGAAACTGTGACTGCTGCTTAAAAACGCACACCTCGACTTGACAATACCGTTAGCAAGGGAATTCCGAAGTCTACTTAATGAGGACTCCACATATTGGTGCTCTAGGAACATGTTTGCATTCATTCTACGGTGATCGGAGACTGTCTGTTGTTAAAAATAGCTTTAATCAACCAGTAAGAACAAAAATGTCCAAATAAAAGGTCAAGAGTTATAAAATATCTCAGATGTCCCTAATGAGAATTGTCTTTTCTTTTCCTATCATGTCACTCTGAGTTCAGATTACCCTGAAAGCATCACAGGACACATCACAGGCCTGGTTCAAGTTACTTTATAAATCAACTTGTTTTAACTTCACACACATTCTATATTTTCTCTTTGGTGAGTGTGTGTCCTGAATGCAATAATAATCACCTAATATTTGTGTCCAAAGACATGAGCTCTTCATACATTCACTTATTTAAATTCTAAGTTTAAAACAGGCACGATTACTGAATGATCGGGAGACCGGAGAGTTTATGGATTCAGAACGTAACTGAATAAATATATTCTACAAGCTCATAATTAGAAATGCAGCTTTCCTCTGAACAGGACCCAACTCTTAAAAATATCACGGGACTAGAAACACCCAAAGCTGGAAAGGATTTCACCTACTTTATTAATTCATGACTGTTTTTTTCTCTCAGAAAATAAAAAAATAACTTGCTCGGCCACTTTGCCAGTTTGACAGATCACAACACTGGACACACATCATAAGGTTCGTGAAATGCGAATGTTGTCTTCAGAGAGTTTTTTTTTTTAAGATGAGGTTCTGGAAGAAATCCTCTGAGAAGATTTTTGGACCTGATGCTTTGAAATGACTTGGCAGAAACAATTTATGTTTACGAAGTGAGTGTGTGTTTGTGTACGTGGAGCTTTTCCCAAACAACCTAAAGAGTAACAACACTGTGTATCAACGACTGCATTGTGCATAGTTCCCAAACTGAGCAAATGAGACACTGCTTTATCTCTATCTTTTCACGCTAATCTAAAAACTCACCACGCAAAAGAACATAAAGAGGATGATCTAGTGATTACCCACAACCCGATCTCTGAAATAACACGGCAGTTCATCCAAATGTTTTCAGGACATTCGGCTAAACAACACAACCTGCCAACGTCATGGTGGACGAAAAGTCAGGGAGGTCTAGAGGATTACTCATCTGGAAACCCTATATATATGTGTATCTGTACCGGATACGAGGGCAATCCATTTAACAGTTTCAAGATATTTAAATAAAATCCCAAAATAGAAATAAAAAGTCTGGATGGCTACAGGGTACAAGCATTTTCCTATGGAGCCAAGGGCTGGACGATATAACGGTAAAGATAATTATCACGAAATAACCTTTCCTCGTTAGAAATAGAGACATGGTCGATACAACGTGAATAGAAGTCATTCCATCCACGTTTTGACAGAAAACACAAACAGCCAATGATAATGAGAACAGCATAACCAATCATGTGGCTGAAATAGAGTTACAGCCACGCACACAACTGACTGTGGGAGTAATAGACGAATTATTAAATAAAGTGGGAAGAAATCTGGATCAACCCATTTATCTGGACCCAGGCCAAAAGTTAATGGGTTCTTCCTGAGGTCATTCTCCACCCTTCCACAACAAAACAGAGGAAACACATCACCCAGCCCACGACAAATGATAAGTACAACTATTAGGCTCACATTTGCATAACCCCCCCTATTGAAAAATTAACAGACAAATGTGCAGTTGTACCTGACGTCCTCTGCCTCCTCCAGCATCGACAGACAGATGGTGCACTTCTCATCTGTGTCCAGCTCCTCATCCTCCAGACACATCTTCAGGTCCTGGGGTATTCTCTGCACCGAGCAAAGCAAACAGACGTCAGTTATCACAGTGTGTCGTGCAGCTGCGTGCTATGTTTTTGCCATAGGTGGATATGAGTGGGCCAGGAATCGAGGAAAGGAGTCCCCTGGTCATGCTTCTCAGAGAGAGAGACAATAAGACATCAGATGGAAAAGGCTCAATTACTTCCCCCCCCACTCACAGCGCACTAAATGATCTGAGAACTCCTCCCAGAGAATTTGGGTCATATTCAGTGCTGACGCTTCTTTAAATTCATTCCACGCACATATCTGCAGACAACTGCATGAGTCATCGCTCGCCTCGAATTGTGCATGCTGCAGACCTGTCTCACTAATCTGCCAACGGAAATGAGTTTGACCTTTGAACTGCAGCGAGACTCCTGATCCCCTCCCAAACCCTCGTCTTCACTCCATGATCCTCTCCACCCAGTGCTGACCTTTTACATTCCTGTCTTTTCTCTTGGTTTAATTTATTTCTCGTCCAATTCTTCCTCTCTATCGCTCCATATCAAGTCGGTCTTCCTCTCAGCGTGAAGGTATTATACCGGGGGGTCTAATTTACCTTTTTGTACTTATGGGGGAAAGTGAATCTCTCTATGGTCGTCTGGACCGCTCCACGATTGACACTGCCCAGCCGGTCCTCCAGCTGCAGAAGCTCCTAAAAAAGGAGACCATTTGTGAATGTCTTGTTCTAATTCTGACTAAAAGTGCAAATGCCTGCAGAGTGAAACAGAATTGGCATTTGCAATCAAACATGTGAATATATTGATATAAGTTAGTGGTTCAAGGATCCGGAGAGTGCCTCTTAGAAAATAAAAGCATCTTGTTCAAATGAAAACAAATGTCATGAAATTGAAGACAGCTGGACCATTAAAGGCATCTGGAACACAGAGTAGCTGGAAACAAGACAATCAGTTACACACTCAAGCCTGTCCAGCACATTAGTCACAAGGACCGCGGTGATAAATTAATGTTGACTGGTGCGTCTGCTGCGGAGCGGAAGGATAGCACAAACCTCGTAGCTCTCTCTAACGGCAGACGCGTGGCGGGAGGGGTTGAGGCTCTGCAGAGCCAGCAAGTGCAGCTGGGGATATGGGTAGTTTCTGATCTCATGGACAACCTGGGAGATGACAGATAAAAGAAGCTTGTGTCAGCTCTGCAGCATTAATCAGGAAGGAGAAACAAAGAAAAACCCACAGGATAACGGGTCATCCCCGGTTGCTGGGTATCGAGATTGATCTCAGACAACCGCAGGAGAGTCGGTGCGAGTTCACCGAGGCGAGCGGGACTGATTGGAAGAGGAGGCTCACCACTTGCGTTGAGGCATTGTTTCTAGGGAAGTGGTGCATCCTAGGAGAGGTCAGGTAGTGCTGATAGTGCTGTGGCAGTGGATGGATGTGATACTGGTGGGGCGGCAGTCCAGCATCGACACTTAGATCCCTGCACAGAAACCCAAAACCAAGTCAGTCATTTACACACTAGTCACTATTTACCGCTGATTGACAAACAGTCATTTGTTAGCAGAGCAGCAGCAACCACAGTATTACTCAGCCTACTGTGATTTACATGGAAGGGTTGTGGAGTTAAATCTGAATCTTTCATACAAATTCTTCTAAATTCTAACTAAATTTACATTTATTAGTGTATATTTCCGAATTTAGTGTCTAATAAGAGTTGATTAGCTTTGGGCTCTTTTTCAACTTGGTATTAAACCCGTTTAGTGACGGCAGGTGATGGTGCAGTCATACCAAAGCAAAATGAAAGAAAAACATATCTTGCCCAAATTAAATCAGCAGTGTGAAAGTATGAATTAGTATTAAATTACTTGGTGTAATTAAATAAGAATTCTATCTGAAATTACACCATGTTTTTCTAACAGAATAAAAACAAATAGCTGTTTGCCACTGTGGCGCTATGTTCAGTGTTATCCATGGTATTCTTCTTACCAGTCTGTGCCCTCGGCCAGGTAACGGGGCTGCTGCACCACCGGCTGAGGGGGCACATGAAGAGGCGGAGCAAACTCGTACCCAGGCCGTAATCTGTGGGGCTGGTGAGGAACTCTCTCTGGGGTACGTCTACCGACAAAAATAACCAAGTGTTTGAAGATATCTTTTTGATTTACCCCAAGGAAACAGTAAATATATGAAGCTACGCAACTGATCCACTCGAACCAACACTTGTACAGTAAATTCCCCTAACAACCTGTGTGGATACCTGGAGGGTGGCAGGATGTGTCGGTGCTGGGCCTCAAGGATCTGCTGCTGGAGGAGGTATTGCTGGTGTAATGCCTGAGGTAGGAAGGGAGGGGCGGAGATGTCCTGGAACTGGGGGGTGGGCAGGGAATTAAGGGACGGGTGGAGCTGAGGGCCATGCTGGTGGCCGGGAGGGGCCAAGTGGGGGTTAATGCCTGACTGTGGCTGCCCTGGGTGGGGCATGGGGAAGTCCATGGTCAGCGGGGCCTGAGGACCTAACTGGAAGTGCCGGCAAGAGGTAGCATGGCTG
The DNA here is from genome assembly GCF_947347685.1 of Pleuronectes platessa. Classification (NCBI taxonomy): domain Eukaryota; kingdom Metazoa; phylum Chordata; class Actinopteri; order Pleuronectiformes; family Pleuronectidae; genus Pleuronectes; species Pleuronectes platessa. The sequence goes on along the minus strand of NC_070629.1, from coordinate 23,396,986 downwards.
TGCTGCTGCTGCTGTTGTTGCTGTTGCCGGTTGAAATGGGATCCTGTGGAGGATAAGGAGAAGTTGTCAGGCACCCGAGGGGAAGAGATTAGCTGGAATTAATTGTGGGTGAAATGTGGTGTCACTGTGTGTGTGATATAGCATGTTAATGAAGCCCTACCTCTTACCTAGGGTGAAAAATACTTCTGTGGGGGTGGGAAAATGATGGTTACCACAAGTACCATGAGCATGACAACCATTCTCGGTCCTGCACACACAACGTGAGCTTTTCATTTTCTTTAATTGCATTTCCGACCTCTGGAGTGACTCCTGGTCTTCTGAGTCACAGACTAGCGGACTGGATCAGAACAGATGAAATCTACCAGATCTTCAACGCAGCTCAGTTCTTATCATTTCTGCAGCCGAGTGTTGGTCAATGCTCTCCTGCAAGTTAACCTTCAGTACCTACTATTTACTTTACATTAAACTGTTTAGATGCCAAGTTTCTATCTATTCAACATTAAAGACGTATTCCTTCATTCTTAAAGAGGAAACCGGGCAATACAATCAAACTGTTCAACGTGTTTCAGTAAAAAAAAAAAAAAAATCGACCGTCTCTTTGTGCCTTACACTTACAGTAAAGCTCAACAAGTTCTTCTGCCATATGAACATTCAGGATCTAGAGGAAATAGCTGGAATGCTTTTTTACTCCCTCCAACCACAGCTATTTGGCAACAGCGCCGAACAGACGGCTGTCAAGACTCAACAGGGAGAAATGGACAGGCTAGCTTGTGCTGTGGTGCAATGTGGTATTAATGCTGTGCTTCGGCTGAAACAGACTGTTTTGATTATGGAAGGCCTGAGACACTATAGTAACAAATTTAACTTTGATTAGAAACCTTTAAGGAAACCCCGGCCAAAAAAAGAGCCATAGCGGGCCTCCAGCGGAGCAGGATTCAACCCAACTGTGCTCTGCTAAGTCCATTTGGCAGAAAGTGAAGCAGTGAATTTTACAGAAACCTGCCAGTTAAGAGATTAAAATTGTGCAAGACGCTAAATTCCAGTACGGTTTGAGTTTAATCTGCCTTGACAGTGTAAAACACATGACGAATTTTGATGTAAACAGTGGAATTTTCTTTTTTTTCTCTTCTAAAAATCATGAGGAAATAGGCAGTCTACATTGCATTTACTTTGAGTACGCTTGAGAAAGGCAGTATGAGTTCAAAAACACGCCCACGAGAGGTAAGCCGTGCAGCTTTCCGTCAAAATGTACGGGTTAAAAAGGAGGTCGCCGGTGTGAAGCCGGGCCGACATCGGATGACCTTGCTGCCGTGGGTCAAAGGCTCTCATCTAGACTTTAAAATATAGCACACTGCGTTTTCAAGCATCTCAGTGAAGAACGATCACCATGAATGACAGCAGATAGACTCATTCAGGCCCTGTGATGGAGGAAGCGTGGAAATCGTCTATCTTTGTCACAGCGGGAGAAGAGGTGGGTGGGGGGGTGGAGAGGGGGCAGGTTGGGACACGGGAGAGGGAGGACAATAAATGGAAATCAGCAAGAAGCACACTGAAGGTTAGGAAAAACACTATATTCTTTATTGAAAAATATTAGTATATGTGGATTTTGTGTTTTCTTTCCTGTTTTTTGCTTATAATAATAGTATAATTTCATGCAACAAAAATAAACAACATAGACTGAAGGCAAGGCCCACCATGCTCCATATAGGGTTAAAAAGAACAAAAGCGGCATCCAATGAGCAGACGTGTTGGCTACAGCACATGATTCCAGTACAGCAGGGTACATCTTTACTACAGAAAGATTACATTGGATTTTCACTAGTCAATGTAGAAAAACAAAAACCAAAAAGTATGAATCATAAAATGTGATCATGCATTGAAAGTACTATTACCAGAACAAAAGGTAAAGAGAGACCACAACCAAACAATAAAAGACGTTATTACTAATAGAGGATCTCTGTTTGTTTTTTTAGCAGTGCAGGAAAATAGGCATCCCTGTGAAATGGATAGCATTTTGGCCGTATGTTAGTGGGGGAAAATAAGGAAGTGATGAACCACCAGTGAGCATGTTTTGATTGCTTGAATGTTTAGTTTCATTTGCCCAGTAGACGGCAAAACAGCCCTGACAATTCAGTGTGATTCGAAGCTTGAAATTTGCAAAGGGAACGAAAAGGATTACACAAAAATGGAGACAGTTATGGCAGGTTGTTGTGTGCAGGTGCAGTGTACCTTTAAAGTCATTGCAAGTGATCACGTCACAGCGTTTGCTGCAATGTTTTGACAACAACAAACATGGCATGCATGTGGGTTCAAATTTGCATGCGCTGTTTTCTTTTTTTTCCAAATTAGAGGGTCTTCTTTTATTTACTTTTTTTTTTAATTACGTACATTGCACCTTGTGTGAAGAGAAAGGAGGATGAGCCGAATTCTGGTGTTCAACGATGCAGTGCAGTGTTTGAGATCATGCAAAATGTATCCACTTTACAGGAATTTACAGCATGTTGTCTATCAAGACTGGATGGGAGGTACACAATGACATTCAACTGATATCTAAAAAAAAAAAAAAAAATGTTAACTCAGTGCTACAGCAATTTGACAAGAAAAAGGACAAAAAAGGTGCTCTGGTCTAGGTGTTAGCTATTGTTTTAGCTCAACATGGAAAGTCTATGGCTGAGTACATCTGGGGAGGGAGGGAGGGGGAGTGCTTTGTATTTTTTTTTGTGAATACCAATGTCGTCTTCTGATGGAAAGAGGAAATGAAGAAGGGATTCACAATACAGCTAAATGCAGAGAACAGGCAGAGGCCACGCCACACCACACAGCAGCAGATGATCATTAGCTACACAATGGGGGGGACGACAAAGATCTGATAAATGCAGAATGTAGAGCCAGCCTCCATACTATGAAACAGGGAAATAAGAACAGAAATAAAAGCACAATGAAATCACTGAGGCCACTGTTATGAAATTAATGTTACACTGTAGCTTTATCAATTGTTTTATTTGGTTTACTTGTTTTTGTTGTTGTTGCTGCTGCAATTTTTGCCAGCTCCAAACAAACAGCTGCTGAATTGCCAATTAGCAAACAAAAAGGAAAAGAGGGCGAGTGATGCTTTGATGGATCGGGAGGGTTCCACGCTTCCCCGGGGCTAATTGACCCGTCTACCGGGGGAGTCTACGGGCCGGTCGACGCGGAGAAAAGCCGAGTGAAACCCCGGTGCGAGGAGAGAAAGAGGGAGAAACGAGCGAGCGATAGCAGGAGCAGATGATCTTCAAATGACATCATCCGCGCTCAGATAAGCTGACTGGCTGGAGAGGCTACGTCTATTTTGCGGTATTTTTTTCCAAGGCAAATACGGCTGGAGGGGGTTGGAGGTTACAGCCGTGCACCGTGATGTGAATTAGAACAAACACAAATAAAACGCGTCTCGAGTTGATATCTGTTTTTTGTTTTGAGGGAAGGATGGGTGGATGGGTGGGGGGGTGGTGGGAGGATTTGACCGCATGTGTGAATCCTTTGTGAGGGATGTTTCCGCTCCAAGACATAGCCTTAGCCAAGGAGCCAGTTAGCTTACCCTTTAGCGGCGGTTTAGCTCGTTAATTAGCCGCGATCGCACAACATAAACTCGACGGCTCGGTAGTTCGCGTTAATCTCAAATCAACACGGGCTAAATAGAAGTCACGTTCGCGAATCACCCGACCGCTATTTTCGAGCTAGCTAACGCGAGCTAGCCAAGCGGCTAAGCTCCGGCTAGCTAGCCAGGGCAGCTGCAGTGAATATTAAGATAAACAGGGCACATGTTTTGGGATCGATATGAATATTTATACCGTACCTCTGTTTCTTACGGAGCCGAATACGGGTAGAACCAGGTATCCGACATGCACTAACACCATCCTGGGATCCGTATCTCAAGGTTCCGCTGGGTTATTCGGAGAGACAGAGAAGTATGAGCCCATGCGGATCTACATTCAGGCGGCTGCTTGTTGCTGGAGGACCGAGCGGATCGACTGTCTGACTCTGACAAAAGCAGACGTGTCGTGTCCTGTCCCCGGCGGTAGGGGGCGATGCTGCGACGCTGCGAGGCTCCACACTGACCTCGAAGAACAATGGAGTCACCGTGAAAAGTTGTCTTGTGTTTTGATTTTTAAATGCTTTGGTGAGGATTGAGAAGTGATCACATGCAAAAAGTCTGATTAGTTGTTATTGACGTTTTGACATTTGAGCAGCTCAAGTTCAGTCAATGTCATTTAGCAACAAAGGTTATTGAAAATCTCAGAGGTCACGACAAACTGCAAATCCAAATTATTAAACTTTCAGGCATCAACAAACCTCATTTAGAGGCTTATCTGCTGCAATAGAAGCAACATCAATCAATCAATCATCTATAAAAAAATATTTATAGAGCCCAAATTCACAAATCACAATTTGTCTCATAGGACTTAACAAGGTGCGACATCGTGTGTTCCATCCCATTAACAAGACTAAGGAAAAATTACCAAAATAGCCGGGAGGGGGGGGGGGACATAGAGACCTCAGAGAGAGACTCATGTGACGATCCCTCTCCCAGGACAAACAGAAGTGCAATAGAAACCATGTGAAAATGAACAAATCAACAAAAATAACAGTATTTACAACATTGATGAGAATAAACAGTTTGTAGTATAATGGAGACGCGTTTGATATTTTGCCTACTCATTCATATTACTATTCATTATAACATAAATTGGGTATCTGTAAAAGGGTCGATCAATCTAGCCGCTTATACATTTATTGTCTGCTGCTTATGTGGCCCCAGGTCAGCCCTGTAACGGTTCATTTAATTAATGTTGTTAGAAAGAATACAGCTGGGAAGGAGTTAGAAAGATGGACATGATGGAAATGTAAAAATGTAAATAAATTAATGCACTAGCTTAATTATTCTATACCGTTTAATTTGTTATCATTCATATGGATTTCCATTATATCGTTTGTGCTTTTGTTGGTATAACAGTAGATGCTTTGTGTGTGGTGTAAAAGGGACCTAAATTAAATTAATATTATGTTTTTGAGGTGAAATGGAATTAAAGCAAACATTTTAAATATGACAGTTAGTAAAAAGCAAAAACAAACATGAATTTACAAACTCGGCAGTACAATTTATATTATTTTATTTCTCAAAAGAAAACATGATTTTCTAAATGTTATTTGTGCTATCGTGATTTATAATTCACAAACCTATAAATAGTGATAAAATAATAGAGAATAAAAACAACACTCATAGTATTATCTATATTTAATTTTTGTCTTCAATTTTTATACTTCTTATATATATATATACTTGAACAAATAAACCACAGCAAATTCCTTGTGTAAACCTGATTCTGAAAACAGAGACACAACATCATGTTTAGGTTAAAAGAAGACTGATGGGAACTTTTCAAGCTTAAGCAGTTCGACAGTATAGTATATTATAGAACAGTACAGTATAGTAAAATATAGTAAAGTATAGTAACGTACAGTATAAAAACTCTGACAGAGTCTTATCCCTGACGACAGGGGGCAACAATGAGTCGGAGCAGGAAATGTGACATGGGTGCCACATAAATAGAAGAAGAGTCCATTCAGCCATTACATTGACTCCCAGGCGGTGCAGCGGAGGACAGGTCATTAGCATCCAGACAACATGTTATCCGTGAGAGTAGCAGCAGCTTTGGCCCGGAGCCTGCCAAGAAGGGCTGGATTTGTAAGTATTCAACCTGATCAATGGACAACTCCATGTTGCATTTGCAGCGATTTACCGTAATGTCAGTGTGAACCTTGTGGGCGTGAAGGGTAACGTGAACGCTACAGGCCGCTAGCGGACTTTTCCTACCGCTGGTGAACGCGGCTTGTTTCACGCGAGTCATCCGAACTCGGTTAAAATAAAAAATACGCTGATAATTCTGCAGTGGATGTCACGGATGCGTTTGTTGACGTTGCCCTTGTGCTGCGTCAAGTCTTCGTCCTGCAGCGAGCTAGGCTACAGTTAGCAGGTATGCTAACGGTAGCAGCCGGCTAACGGCTCATTCAGCCACGCTGTGAAGGTCAGAAAGTCTGACAGCGCATGTCCCCTCCGGTGCGCCGTCAAACCTGCGTCCTGCGTTCGATCCCGCACCGGTTTCAACAGCCTCGCTGCAGATGTACACGGTGAACTTTTAATTTCGTGCAGCAAGACGTGTTATAACAATCTCTGGGACGTTATGTGCGCAGGTGTCCAAGGCTCTGCCGGCCGCCTGTGTCGGTGTCAGCCACCTCCACACACACAGACCATGGCTGCAGAAGACAGGTGAGACAGTCCACAACACCCGGACACGAGCTTTATCCTTCAACTGTCAGGCTCCCAGACATGGTCCATGAAGGTCATACTGGGATTTTAAGAGCTGTTTGGTAACTGCACTGTCACATTGACTACAGAGTTTTCTACAGGCAAACGTATTTCTTTAGAATGGTTTGACAAAGCAGCTCCTCATATTCCTAAGACTCTTGATCGCATTATTTTGTGAAATCAAACTTCAAATCAATAATTCCACCCTTAACATAATTTTCTAAATCTATTTCCATATAGGAATTTATATTAATTTATTATTTAGTTTCCGCTGTCAAATTAATCTGGGACATGTATATTATATTGACCATGTGTGCATGATAAAGCTTCCGTATTCTTACAGGTGGTTTGTCTTCTCTTTCACAGGCACAGCCGAGGTGTCCTCCATCCTGGAGGAGAAGATCTTGGGAGCCGACACCTCTGCCGACCTGGAGGAGACCGGCCGTGTGCTGTCCATCGGTGACGGTATTGCCAGAGTGTACGGGCTGAGGAATGTCCAGGCAGAAGAGATGGTGGAGTTCTCCTCCGGTCTGAAGGTACGTCTATAAACAGACAAAGAACATGGTGAACTCTTTTGTGAGAAGTATCTCAGTCTTAAATTGCCAATGTACTGTCAACTAGGAACTTGCTAACCAGGTGTAAAATGCTTTTTTCCTTCAGGGCATGTCTCTTAACTTGGAGCCTGACAACGTTGGTGTTGTGGTGTTCGGTAACGACAAGCTGATCAAGGAGGGCGACGTCGTGAAGAGAACTGGTGCCATCGTGGATGTTCCAGTCGGCGAGGAGCTGCTCGGCCGTGTGGTGGACGCTCTGGGAAATGCCATTGACGGAAAGGTCATTTGAGATATTAATGGCTTTTTAAAGACCAATAACAGATCTTCTCGATTACCATTCTTCTAAATGGTCATTGTCAAAGAAATGTCTTCATTTATTATTATGTAGTTTTTAGATTTTGAACACTTGGATCTAATTGTTTAACTGTTAATCAACATTAATGAAAAATAATTAATACCTTTTACAAAAATTTAATAGATTCTCAATTTTATCATCTTTATATGACGGCTCATTTGTTTATTAAAAACATTTTCAGGGTCCCCTGGGTTCCTCAATCCGTAGGCGTGTGGGTCTGAAGGCCCCTGGTATCATCCCCCGTATCTCTGTGAGGGAGCCCATGCAGACTGGAATCAAGGCTGTGGACAGTCTGGTGCCCATTGGCCGTGGACAGCGTGAGCTGATCATTGGTGACAGGCAGACTGGGTAAATGTTTTGATCAATAGGAACTGTAGCATTTAAAAAAATGCATAAAACTATTCTTTCAAATAATCTGGAATCTTCTCCCCAGCAAAACCGCCATTGCCATCGACACAATCATCAACCAGAAGCGTTTCAACGAAGGAACTGACGAGAAGAAGAAGTTGTACTGTATCTACGTTGCTATTGGTCAGAAGAGGTCCACTGTGGCTCAGCTGGTGAAGAGGCTGACTGACGCTGATGCCATGAAGTACACCATCGTGGTTTCTGCCACCGCCTCCGATGCTGCTCCTCTGCAGTACCTTGCCCCCTACTCCGGCTGCTCCATGGGAGAGTACTTCAGAGACAATGGCAAGCACGCCCTGATCATCTATGACGATCTGTCCAAGCAGGTACGAGCTCAGATCTCTGGGAGAACGTTCTCTCCTCATTATCAATAATGAACTTAAGGTAGTATTTCTAATTGTGACCTTTTGTAAATTAACTTCCCCCCCCTCCTCAGGCCGTTGCCTACCGTCAGATGTCCCTGCTGCTGCGTCGTCCCCCTGGTCGTGAGGCCTACCCTGGTGATGTGTTCTACCTTCACTCCCGTCTGCTGGAGAGAGCCGCCAAGATGAACGACAACTTCGGTGGTGGCTCTCTGACCGCCCTCCCCGTCATCGAGACCCAGGCCGGTGATGTGTCCGCCTACATCCCCACCAACGTCATCTCCATCACAGACGGACAGGTTGGTTTTAAAGTTCTCTCACTGCCACGTTCATGAAATGTTCTCTGTCATTATTTTATATCGGTTGTAATCGAAATGTGTTTGCTGCAGATTTTCTTGGAGACTGAGTTGTTCTACAAGGGAATCCGTCCAGCTATCAATGTGGGTCTGTCTGTGTCCAGAGTAGGCTCTGCTGCCCAGACCAAAGCCATGAAGCAGGTAACATCTTAATAAAAAAAACATCTGCATTCAAATAAAAAAATAAATAACAGCTTTTCATCAAGCAGGAAGCTTTAGTCACAATTTCTATTTCTTTTTGACCTCCTAGGTGGCTGGTACCATGAAGCTGGAGCTGGCTCAGTACCGTGAGGTGGCTGCCTTCGCCCAGTTCGGTTCTGACCTTGATGCTGCCACCCAGCAGCTCCTGAGCAGGGGTGTCAGGCTCACTGAACTGCTGAAGCAGGGACAGTACTGTGAGTGTTAATTACAATTTCCTTTTCTCACTTACAGCACCGTATTGTCCATAGCGGCAAGAAAGGACATTTTTAAATGTAATCAACAGTTGTCTTTATGAAAGCTTAATTGGACCCCTGAACTGTCTCTGCCCTTGCCTCCAGGTCCCATGGCCATCGAGGAGCAGGTAACAGTCATCTATGCTGGTGTCAGAGGTCACTTGGACAAGATGGAGCCTAGCAAGATCACAAGGTTCGAGAAGGCTTTCCTGCAGCACGTCCTCAGCCAGCACCAGGCCCTCCTCACTTCAATCAGGTGAGATTTGTTTTCCTGCTTAAGAAATACATACATGTCATACTAAATACCGGTCATATTTGCATGTTTTAAATAAACAACATTTTTTTAACTGTTTTCTGTTTCAGAGTGGACGGCATGATCTCGGAGGCATCAGATGCTACACTGAAGCAGCTTGTACTGACCTTCCTGTCCACCTTTGAGTAATGGATAGCACTTCTGTCGTTCTTCAGTGAGCTCCCTGTCTTTGTCCCAGTTATGCTTATATATGTGAACCCACTGAAGGCCAAAACCTCCATGTACAGATTTCTCCAAATAAAATTTTACAACCCTACCGTGCTGTAAAATGCTTCTGACTGTGCACTTCGCTTAGCTGCAGCAAGTAAAGTGTTTAGTTTGGAGCCCTCGGAGCAGATTTCACCAGTGACAGAAGAGTTGGAGTCATGTGAGAAGTACAAACGCATTAAATGTGTTTATTTGTATTTCATTGTACCAAAATATAACATGTGTAGCAACAAGAGTCATCTGCTGTTTACTGTAATGAATTGTTCATAAGAGGGTAAATTAGTGAGTTGAGGTTTCTGGACTAGAATCTGTTCACTTCTGGTTTCAGAGTATGAGAAAAGAAAGTGCTAGCCTAGTTTTAACTGGGATGGAAATAATGCGGTGAAGTGTTTGATACTATGGTAATAAACTCACAGTTACAACCCAACTTGAATTGTCTGTATTATTTAGAACTTATTAGTTCAATTTATAGTGTTTAGTGAGTTCTTAAATCTATATTTCAAAATATGTCAAGTGTATTTCAAAGTGGGATTGTGACAAATTCATTACTTAATATAATTTAATTGTCATTTTGGCAATGTGAAAAAACTCTTAATTTCTTGTAGCCCAACATATTTAGGATTGTTTGACTAAAATCAAGTTTAATTTATTACCTCCTCACATTTGAAAAACTAAATACATTATTCATAGTATACTAATGTATTGTAATTTCGTTTTAAAACAAACCACCAAAAATGGTATTTATACTCAAACTAATCAAACATACTTTTTTGTATCAATAGAATGATCAGGGTTTAGGTTAGATTTTTTTTTTTTTAAGCATGAAACCTGTCTCTTGCAAAAAAGTTTTGTGCGGAGTTTACATCATTCATGTCCACTAGGTGGCCCTAGAACCCACAAAGAAGACTGAGGTGTTCAGGTCCAACAAAGTTTCAACTGTGGTAGTGGGAGAAGAAGTCACATCTCACTGTGGAGTTGAGATTATGCATTCATACCTTAGTAAAAGTACAAACGCATAAAAATTTTACTTATAAGTAACAAAAGTAAAAGTTGTCATGTAGATTGGTTAATTTAAAAAAAAGTGTTCCTGATGAAAAGGGAAAAGAGCATCATGTAAAATGTTTACTAAAGAGCGATCAGATTACAGCCTTGTATTTCCTCCACCACAACCTTAAAGAATTGTATGGAAATTTAGTTGTGAGGGCAGAAGTACGTTAGTGGTCCCAACCTGCTCCTTTCACGTCTCCCACTGAGGACATATTTCCCTCTCTGAGGTCAATTTGTCTTTTCTACTTCTCTATTTGAGGCCGTCATCTAAAACAGGAACCAAATTAAAATGACACGGCTGTTGCTTAAGTCAAGAGTTTGTCTCTGAGTGATTCTATTTGAAAATTCGAAACATCCCTCTCTCACGGGTGGAGTTCAACCCCATTAACCTTCCTGTTCTTCTTTCAATCTGTTCGGTCTCTAGGGTCACACCAGGGGCCTCACAGGAGCCTGACAGCGGCCAGCACGAGGTCATTTGATTTGTCACAAACTCAAAAATAAAACTGTCAGGAGCATTGAGTGAGGAGGAAATTAAAAATCCGAACTGGAGACAATTGTTTCAGGGACCGTTCTTTAAATGCTGTCATTGCACGCTGCTCTCTGAGTGGCCTGTTTGTGCAGCAGCATCACTGCCTGGCCAGATAAAGTGACACATGTGACAGTGAATGGAGCTGCTCTCAATGAGAACTATTGTGGAGGTCAGCGTGACCACAAGAGAGAGCTGTGTGGAGCAGCAGACAATACGACAGCTCCGATTTGAGACACAACAAGACGCACAGAGAACTTCTTCAATGGCCAAACACTCCTGGCTTCTCTTTTTGTCATTGGACAGGGAGAGTGAGGACAGAGAGAGATGAAGAAAGTAGAGGAATGACTGGGACTCGAACCAGGGACTCACTGAATCATGACACAGCATCCAACATCTTTACAATTTCACAAGAATTAGTTGACTCTATTTACTAATCTAATGATTAATGTTTGTGAGGTACAGCAGAAATTAGTCTGGTTTATAGATGGTTTCTTGCTATTTTTCAAAATAGGCACGTAAGGAGGGGCTGTCAGAAACAGCTACTTTCAAAAACAATTTGAGGTGCATTGTCTTTTTCAGATTGTTATAGATGACTAACTTTAGCTGATGACTTACAGACTGAGAAACTCCTTATTCTTCATTTATGGCCTTACAGCATTTATAACTGCAGACTTAGAAATATCTCCTTTATGAAAGTGCCACCATGTGGGAGGCACATTTTCCACAACTTGGGAACCCAGACGTCCACAATCGTCTGGAAAAGACTTGCACAGCAATAGTTAAAACAGTTTTTAAAGCCTGTGCCTTATCAGAAAGAGCAATAGAAAACCCAGCTGTTCATATTCCCCCCCAATCAGCCATGAGCATTGAAACCATTTGTGTCTTAAATGTGAACAAGGAAGTGCTGTTATGCCTCCAAATCTAATCTGTTCATTAGAGTCACCAGATTTCCGTTGAGAAAGAGAAAATGGAAACTCTCCAAAAAGGAAATTCTAAAATGTACCTCACTGGCAAATCCCTAAGAATCACATGCAATTATAATTTATGTGTTGAGTGTGAGAATGACTCAGGAAGTGAAAATGAGGAAACACGAGACAGTGAATTGAAGCAAAGAGGAGAATGATGACTCTCTGAAGAGGGTCACATCTTTTGGCTCCGTGTGTTTCCATTTATCTGCTGCACCAGTCCCCTTGTTAGAGCCTTGTCTGGCTTTTATTAAAGTTTACCATTAAGTAAATTAAGTTTTCCTGTAATATGTAAATTAAGCCATCCATTCGCCAGCTGTCTGAGGCTGATGTGTTGCCACTAACACATTATAAGTACCTGGATTAACTGTTCAGCCATAAATAGACAGAAGCAGGAGTTACAGAAACAATAAAATAAAGATAAAACAAGTAATATTGTGTTTTGGTCACTGCTCACAAGTCACAGAGTTATGATAACTCCAACGAATGAAGCTGTTATTTTTCACATGTCTGTGGTTATGATCTACTTGTCAAGACCAACCGTTTGAGACATGTGACATGTAATACACTTTGAGAATCCAGTTTCCATTATAATGTCATACTTCAATTTGAAGTCTATCTAAACAAAACGTATCTATTTATCTATCTATCGTCCTCTTTCTATCTCTCTCTCTCTCTCTCTCTCTATCTATCTATCTATGCCTCAGTTGCACTCTCTCTCTCTCTGTCTGTTTTTGCTTGTATAGCCTATGTGTCCTTCCTCCTGTACATAACATGCACACTGTCCGTATATTGTGTATATATTGTATTGCATATTGTATATTGTCTACATATTGTACTAGTATAGTATCACCAAATTCCCTGTGTGTGTTATCTCACTTCCCCATTTTCGGATTCTGACCCTGTTACCCACAGGATTTCGTTTCCTCTGGTTGAGACTGAACAGGCCGAGTCCTGCATGTCCTGGAGTCAACCTGTGCTGGAGGTGCACAGATGAATCTCAAATGTCCTGGTGACACACACATACCTGTGTTTTTCCCGGAGCACACAACTATGACAGAGGAGGTGAGTCTCCAGTTGTTTAACTGTGACGTGGACTCGTTTGTGTGTTTTTGGTTCAAGATGACAAGCCATCGATAACGTGAAGTTGAAAATTATGACCTTTGCTTTATTTATTTTAAATCTCTCAGTCGCTGTAATAGGATTAAACCTCGGAGGCAGCAGGTCCTTACCTCGGGACAAACAGTCAAGGATCAGCACCCCCCCGCTGACAGAAGTGTCCTTGGCTTTGGCACAGCCAGGTTGTGCAGTGATGAGCCTGTTTGTTTATAGGCTGACAGCCGCTTGACCCCCATATCCATGACACCAGTGGGATAACAAACAAACCAACGCCAGGAGGAGTGTCCTCATGTCTGCACGGTTGTGGTTTGTGTGGTCGATGTGCACAGACAGAGGAGGTGGTCTCTGGGGATACCTTACTTTCAGGTCTGCATTTGTGAGACCCGTGTTCATGAATCACTTTCCTGTTTGACGCCCACATACCTGACTCTACAGTCTTTGTGTTTACTGGAAAAACATCATCACTCCTCATTATATCTGCCTCACATTCTCCACAAACAAAACGCACAAATCATTTCCCCCACATTTCTATAAGTAGCAAAATGGAATCTCCTTTTATTTGTCTCATTTTTTTCCAGCACTGCCTCTGTTGAAAGCTTCAGCGTGGACAAAAACACACAGAGCGCTTCATACAAAAAAAACACACAAGAGGGTCATAACAGCAGCTAGCAGCAAACTGACCAAGGCAGAGAAATTAAAATAAGATATGGAGTTCAAGCTCCATTTTCATTTTAAGAAGAGTCCAGGTTTTCTTCTTCCTCACAGGTGCCAGGCTCTCTACAAGCCTGCTTGCAGTGCGCACACAGACGCTCATTATATTCTGGGCAAAAGGAATTTCAAGGATGGCAGCGTCAGACCAATATAAACTAGAAACCACATTTCCAACAAGTGTACACTGTGACCCCCCCCCCCCCCCCCCCCGCTCCACTGTATTTTGCCGCGTCATTCCATGATTATTTGTATTATGTTGGATTAAGGCAGAAATTTGAAGAAATTCTGGCTCCTTTATATCTCAGTACAGTGCGAGTTCGGCCTTATGCATAAAACTTTCCACCCTGCAGCTAAAGTTTACCAGCGACAACAAAGTAAGCGTGCGGGCCGCAGTGTTGATGAGATGCACAGAAACAGCCGGCGGTGGAAGTCAAAGACCTGTGATGTGTTCAGGTCCACTCGGGTGGTTCTTAGAGATACAGGCCCTGAGCAGAATTGCCCCTTTGAGGCCTTGGGTTCAGTCAGTGCTGCCATAGTGGTTCAAAATGGAGGGGCTCTCATGTAACGAGCTGGGCGAGGATTCTTCCTCCTGTGAAACCACCGCATCCACCGGCTGCTCAAAGAAGTCGGACACGCAAAACACCTGCAGAAAAACAAGCAGCAGAATTACCAGTCATCCTGTTCTGTTCTCTATAGTGTTTCTGTCTAGAACATTTTAATTTATTTTTACTTTGAACTATTTACTGAATTATATGTTTATTAGAGCCTGATAAAAATCTGCAGATATGAACCTTCACATGGGTTAATGACAGTGTTTAGGTTTGCTGACATGAAAAAACATATTTTAGGGAGAATCTTGTGAAAAATGAAACACAAAACATCTGGAATGTTTTCATTTGATTTGAATGGTTAAGCTATAAAGAAACATGGCATTTTAAAAGAGTAAACTTCAGATGATTTTTTCTGACCTTATAACTACAACTGTCTGGACTTTCACTGAACGGTTCTGCTTTTCCATGACCTAATAGATGTCTCAGTGAAACTTACTGTGAAGACAGCCACTAAACCGCCCTGCAGGAGGCCGGTGAACACATCGCTCCAGTGATGTTTGTAGTCAGACACCCGGGACAGACCCACATACACAGCAGTCGCAATCAGGAAGAACTGGATGGTGGGACGCAGGAGCCGCGCCCACTGTGACAGCAGTCTGGCTTGAATGTACAGCTATAAATAGAGCAAAAATATATGTTACAATCAAATTAATATGAGCATTAACTCATATGTAATCAAATTCAGGCTGTAGGGAGCTATTGAAGAAAATACTAGATGTACTTACTACGAGGAACAGCATGCAGTACATAGAGAAGGACGAGTGGCCAGAGTAGAAGGACAGTCTGCAAAAGAGATAAGAAATAAAATCAGGCACAATCACATTACTCAATATTATTAGAGGAATGTCACCAAGTTATCTCGGCTCAATCTTTAAATTGTGACCTACACGAAGGAAGTTTATCTTTTCATTGCCATTTGTTTGTGTGCTGTCTGGGTTAGTCAAAAATGACTTAACTGTTTTGCATGAAGTTTTATGGAAGGCGGATCCAAGAATTTTTGTCACAAGTTTTAACATGGTGAGAGGTATGCGCTCTGCGAGAGCCTTTCCAGTTGAGAAATAGACTAAACTGGGAGCAGAGTTTAAAATACGTGGCCAGGTAGACAGGGTCTAATGAAAAGACCCTGTTACACACATTGGTTCACGTTTTTAATTCCTTTTCTCATAAGTAAATCGCAGATGTTCATATTCTAGACCTAAAACCTTCAATGTTACTTTTGGTAGATATAATGCTGCTGTGGCAATGAATGAATTCTCCAGACATTTCCCTGCTGTTTTCATCTTTTCACAACAGCCCTGGCAGGACAAAAACTCCAGAGGAAATGATTTGGACATTTGAATTCTGTAGTTCAATAAACGTCTGAAAGCAGCTTTAGTGTATCAGGCTCCGATTGTAGTATAAGTTTCTGATTTAAAGGAAATTAAATCAGTTGTGTGTCTCTTTCAGAAGCGTCTCTCTGTGATTTCATGTCGGGGACCATTACCTGGCCTCATCTACCAGAAACTTGTCTCCAGTGCAGGTGAAGTTCTCGATGTATCCTCCAGTTTTACAGTTGATACGATCCCACTCCGGCTGGCACACAGCCACGAAGTTAGGACGCAGACGGCCGATGGAGTACTTGGCGACGTCCGTCAGGGACTGGCTAGCGGCGGCTCCAAACACGTAGCTCCCCACCGCCTTGTAGACGCACGCCACATATTTGGTCCCTAAAGACTGTTTCTTGACGCGGGACAAGTAGACGGAAAGGCACTCGCCACAGACGACCTGCAACAGAGTTTAAAACGTTACGGGAAAGCTTCTCAAATGAAAAACAGTTGCGTCCAAATTCGAGGAGAGAAACACTGACTTACCACAATGAGCGTGAAGGGGATCATGACCCCTCCCAGCAGCTGGTAGGAGATGGTGTCCTCTTTGAGCGGGTACCTGATGGACTCATCGTTACAGAAGAAGCCCCGTTTGAAAGGGTTGTGTTGTGGGGTCAGGATGAAAAACGGAAGTCCAACTGTTAAAATAAAAGAAAGAGACAGATGATGACATATAAAATATATCATGATAAAAACATATTTTTACTCAAGCAGCAAAAACACGACACGATACTCTGATGATCCACTGTTATTGTTGCACTATGCTTATAATTTAGTCGAATCAGGAAACGTGACATGTTGAGATAACACGAGCACTTCCCCGCTTAAAGAAAAGGTTGAGTTCTTTCATAAGTGGCTCTCGTCGGTTTCATTTAGCAACGAGCGGAATTCTCTGTGTTCAAAGGAACAGACGTTGCACAATAACTGAATTAGGCGCCCGAGGCCTTGAATTACAACAGAGCAATATTACACGAGATCTCAGGAGGGACGTGATGGAGCCACACCACCTTATTTGGTCACGTTCAGTCTTTCTGTAAACCGAACTTAAGTGGAGAAAAACGAAGAGTATGATCGGTGAGAATCATCCCAGTTTTTATCTGCAGGAGAATCACCATCAAAGCTTAATCTCAGTTACACATTCTTTATTCACATTCCTTCACAATTTGTTTTGGATGCAGCTTTCCTGAAAGATAAGAAACTCGACTGTCGGCTAAACTGCAGTCGGGTTTTTCCTTCCTGGGCATTCACCCAGGTCTGAACACTAGCATCGAGGTTTTGGGGCAACATGAGTTACCAAACAGTCACAGGCCATTGTTTGGGCCTGTTAGTTTAAACCAGCTGCAGATCAAATTACACTGACTGCAGTCTTTTGAAACTCTGATCTAAAGCTGAGTGGGAATGACAACAAGGGACTGAGCTGATGTGATCATGGAGTTAATCTTCCAAAATACTATTTACTGCGACCGGGATGAGTCTGTCGCCCGCCTGAAAGGAGTCAAAGATAAACGCTGCAGAGAAAAGAGGGAGCATAACAAGGAGAAAGTATAGAAGCAAAGGAATAATATTCATTATTTCATTCTTTATTTTTGTTATTTTTGATTGTGTGCACTAGAGCCGGACCGGTATGGATATCTGGAGGCCGATAACGACTATAGGGAATAAAAATACAACCAGATAAACAGCTCTTAAACAAAAGAATTATAAGTAAAATAAAAGTTCACAAAATGGCGAATGTCTGCAAACATCAACACAGACACCTATACGTTTGTGAAAGGCTAAATTAGTCTCTGTTTTTGATTGGGTTGTGTGTTAGTATGTAAGTATTGATTAAGCCCTTTAAGTTGCTGTGTTATTAAGTGTTTAATATATATATATGTGGTATGCAGATATCATAATCGTGAAACCACATTTGAGTGAAAATGAGAAGACATGAGCTTGTGAGACCACGAAAACCATGAAGCAGATGGTGCCAAGATATTAATTGGGATTTCTATATTCTGCCTGTTTGACCCCATTAAATGAGACAAGGACATTTAATTAAAAAATTGGTCTGAAAAAGTTGAAAATCTAATTTTATTTGACAAATTGAATATTGCGACTAGATACCAGACAACTCATGTCTGAGTATGTATTCAGTTTCCAACATTAAGATCTGTTTAAAAGCAATAACTTAAGAACCATAGAAAATGTAAATCACGTGAACTAGTAACTGAGAACACGCTCAGTTGTGTATAACTACAGATTATTTCCCTCATAATATTTCTGTACTTTAACTGAAGTTCAGTGTTGACGTAGTGTTTTGAGATCTGTCTTATTTACACGACACAACACAAGGACTACACCCTTGTTTTATACTGGGAAGATAGTGTAAATAGAGATTATTGCCGCCATCTCCACAGCAATATGAGAATACAGGTTTCCTGTTTTATTGTATATCTGTGACTCACAGCTTTTTTAATGTGTTTACCTCAGTGTGCCTGCAGCAGTGTCTGACATTCTGCTGCTGCGTGTGTCTGTGCTGTGATTACAGTCCAAACACTGAGCTAAAAATAAAGCTTTGCTTGAAGGGGGGAAAAAAAGGAAAATCACACACAGGCTGGTACTTTGTTGCGTATTTTTTTTATTTTTTTTCCATCTTCCTTCCTGGTTCCCTCAACCTAGAGAACCCTGCAGGCTCATGTCTGTGGCGTTCATGCAAATACATTTTTGAATGAATTTGCTTCACCAACCTCCTCGCATACGTCAACTCCTTCTATTTGTGTTAGGTAAATAAAAGAAAGAGTGTGAAGCCCCTTCTGGGAATAAACGAGAGGGATTAACCGGGCAGGGGATTATACACACCCAGGATGAGGCAGGTCAAATCCAGCAGGATGAGAGGGATCCCTGAGGCTTCAAACATGTTGCGTCCTCCTGTTCTTCCTCCTCCTCTTCTTCCTTCTCCTCTTCCTCTGGGGTACGTCTTGGTACAAAAAGCCCGGTCCTCCCGGTCCAGGCGCTCTGGACTGTCCCGGCTGTTTTCAGGCCAGACGAGACGCAGCTTTTCTGCCGCACATGTCTCACTGTCCCAGCAGGAAAGTGAAAAACACCAGAATCATTGTCCTGCCAGGGGACTGGATTCTGTCCCAGAAAACTACAGCTACCAGGGGAGGTTTCGTTTTTCTTTCCTTTAATAAAAAAAAATACAGAAACTAAACACTACAAAGTCTAGATCTAGTCTAACACCAGCACAGGGAGCCGCTCACCCTTCCGTCTGCTCACACACCATCATAATAACACTGAGCTCATCCTCCAGTCCCGTCCGCACATGAGACATGTCCTCGGACTCTGAGCCCCTCCACTGATTCATCACGCCTTCACTGCGCCTCGGAAAAAACAGTGTCGCAGGGGAAGCAACATGGTGAATGCCAGGGGTCAATGAAAAGATCAAACAGATCAGATGCAACACCAACAGTAGTTCGGTGAAAAGCATGTATGTTAATTAAATAATTAAAGAATGAGGCCATTTTATTATTAAAACACCTTTCGTAGACAGAGGTAGATTCAAGGTGCTGTAAAAACAAAAACCTGTTTTCAAATATAAAGCAGACTTGTTAAGTTATTCTAAAATGAGATAACCTTGTAAATCCTCAATAAAGCAATCAAGGACATTATATTTACAAGGTAAACAGTATATATATATATTTTAAATAGTAATGCACATATAAGATATTGAAATTGTAAAAGTTTGATGCTGGTGCACCTGGAGCAGGAAGGTATGAGGATTGTATCCGAGGGCACATGTCGTATTTCCCATGCAGCTTGTACCTTTAACACTCTATCCAATATATGATAAAGTATAATAAAGTATAGAATAACTATAAAAAAATATTATTTGTTCACTGGGAGACTAGTCACATACAATGAACCGAGTCTTTCTTTGTGTGGTTGAATTGAATTGTAGATCTGCTCTAATCATATTGGCCAAATATATTATTAACCTGCTTTCTTCATCTCTTGCACCAGACAAAAACAAATTTAATGTCATTTATTTGGATGTGAATGAGCTTGTATTGTTAGTAGAGTAGAAGCTACGAGGGCCGCTTATCGTTTTTTGATGTGGTCTGCAGTGAGGCAATGAAACAGTTTTAATTTGTTCATATATCCAAATAGGATATATGAACGTCTTTTGTCCAACCAAAAGCTCAAAACCCCAAAATATAACGTTGACTGCTTAATAAAATAAACACTTAATTTCTGTTTCTAACATGTTGCACAACTATGACCAGTAGCTCGCAGGACTATTGATTACATAATACTGTGTGTTGTCTATTACGGTCTGTGATCACAATCATCCTGACCGGAAAACAGTCCTGTTTGTCAAGTAAACAGAGTCATGTCTGCAATGTCTTTCCTGGGCAAAGTCTTATTACCGATGTGTCATTGAACGTATCACGGGACAGGAAGTGGTAATGGGAGTTCTGAACCAATCACGTGGCCGCTCTGACGCTGCGACAGCCGTCTGCTGATGCAGAGCGGCTCCTCCCCCCTGGGCGTCTGCAGAGATGTCTGTAATGAGGTTACTTCTGCATCACTATTAATAGAAGAGACTCCACTGACCCCTCATCAATGCAGCACACAGACCACATGCAGCCGATGGAAGAAATCACTTTCTATAATGAAGCCATTCATGCCTAGTGGATGTTCATCAAATCCCATTCTGTTTTAATAAGGCCAATTCACCAATAAACGTGTGCTGAAGGTCAATAAAAGAAGATTCACAAAGTCAATTCATAAAGTATACTAGTTACATAACTATGGACACTTTCAATTATAAGTACTATTTTTACATTCAAATGATCTTACACCCTATTCCTCTAAGTCACGTGAGCGTTTCAGTGGAAGCCCAGTATTCATGTAACATAATGTTTTGACCTAACCCGGTTTCCAACTGTTCTGTCGAAACGCTACGTTCACTAAAGCAAAGAGTGGGATCGTTTGTGAGATCCCTGCATCTGTATGTTTTATGTGTGGAACCTTAATCAGCAATGTAAATAACACAATTTACCAAAAAAAATTACATCTTACAGGATAAAAAGTGTGGGATTGAAAAGAAGCAAAAGTGAAACCTGAGTAAATTCTAGCTCCTGAGGGTAATTTAATTCTGGAGAGAGGTTTCATGAAGGTCCACTGACTTTCAGAATGTGTGTTTAAAGAGGTGAAAGTCAATTGTTATTTCTAACCAGCATTTCTTGTTGTTTGTTTAAAGGTGTTGGAGAAACTCCTGGTTTACTATGAACCCCAGTCAGAAGTTAAGGTGTGTCTCCTGTAATGACTACTGTGTCTGTGTGTGTGTGTGTGTGTGTGTGTGTGTGTATTTCACACCACTGTCGTCTCTTACTACAAAGTTTCAGGTAGTAACAAACACATCAGGGTGGGGGGATCTGGAATGAAACTGAAGTTGTTTGTTGACATTTGGACTTATCTAACAATTATATAAGATTGTAAATGCTGTAATAAGGAAGCTGTAAAAAAAAGGGGCAAGGATGAAAAGATGGTGGCGTCCATGAAACAAAAAGGAAACGTCTGTCCTGTTGCTGAGCTCAATGTGAATGTAGCAGATGAGGCTCGTGTCTTGGATTCTGAAAACCAAGTTTTAGTATGTTTTGATTTTTTATTCTCACCAATGACAAAAGAAAGATGTAGTTCATGTTATTAATAATATTATTAAACGTAAAAATCCTTCCTGGAAACGTATGGGATGAACCCCTCAGTTTTTAAAAGAACATTAGAGAGCCAAATAGATGCCATTCTCCATACTTTTAATCATACAAATAAAATAAAACAAAATCAAACCCACTTTATTTTAATGTCAAGTCACTGAACCTATTTTGTTCACTCTGATATAAATAATAAGAATAAATCTGTGATCTCCTCCTGTTGTCTGACACGAATACATGTAATACATGCTCCCATAAATTATCATGAAAACCAGAACAATAACATACATGTAAATCATCACAATCTCTGAGTCAGTCCTCAATGTGCTCCTCAGCTCTGCTGCTTCTTTGAGTCCAGATGAGCCTCTATCTCTGATTTGAAGAGGAGCTCCCCCAGCTGGCTGTGGGAGGCCTCGCTCATGGCCTTGGTCTGCATGCACATCTTGTATTTGTCCGGAGGAAGCTCGTCCGCACAGTTCTTCTCGTGCCACAGGTGGAAGAGGCCTCGAGACGGAGAGCGAATCACCATCAGCTTACTGTGCAGGTACTTCCTGTACAGGTGCACGTCCTCCAACCCCCAGCCTTTAATGCTACGGTCAAAACCGCCTGTCGTGAAAAGTTCAGACACATTATTGGGTGTTATGCTGTATATAAAGATGGATGACATGACAGCTTCCAAAAAGTGAGGCCAAAAAGTCTCGGTCACCCTGGTGGCTGGTTGCAGTATAGGTCCTCCGTGTTAGCAGACGGGACATGGGCCAGATTAAAAGTCAAAGCACGCGTCAAATAAATATTTCCTGATGATAGTTTCTGTTAATTTAGGTCGTTCTTACCACTTGATGTTTGTTCAAGTTTTCATTTAAGTTTGGTTTGAATTATTTGATGCAATAAAAATGGGGTGAATTGTCATGATTGACAGCTGAGACTGACGCACGATTGGTTGAGCTCATGTATCAGCGGGACTTCGCTACAGTCGTGGAATTTTTATATAAAAATACATATAATTCTTCACTGTTATGCCTTTTACAGTTTGGAATAAACAGTTATCAGTAATATTTAATCATACAAAGTCTTTCAAATGATGAAATAGTGGAAGTTACCTATGTTGATGAAATCAGACCTGTACTGACATGTCATGCCAAAGCCAAAGTCTCTCCAGAATCCTGTTTCCTTCCTTATCACCTGAGAGGGAAAGAGAAGGCGGATATCAATCACAACCTTTGTGAACTAGTTTTGATCTCAGTCATTCAAGTGAATAAAGCTGTTATACGTGTTGTACCCACCAGCTGCTGTTGAATAGAGGGTAGAAGTGTGTGATTGCTGTAGATGATAGATGGGTTGTACTGACTGAAGAGAACTGGATAATACACTTTCTTACCTAAAGACAAAAAAGAAAACACACGTTCTGTTTTAAACACCTACTGTCAGGATTCTTTTCTCTCTCTCCTTCTCTCCTACGGGTGAAAAATTAATTGGGGTTTGATGCATTTTTCATCAAACAGCATTTTCTATTTTTCAGCAGCAGAGGTTTGAGTGGAGTGAGATGAAAGAGAAGTGGTATCGTGAGTGTGTGCAGAGAAAATCAAAGATTAACTTTCACCCCAGTGACTCATATTACAGACGTGGACATAATGACTGGTTGATAATTCATCTGAAAGAACCGCTCCCATAGATAAGCATTTCAACTACGAGTTCCTGGCAGGTCCTCATACCCATGTTCTGAAAAATTTCAGATGTAAATTCTGTGTTTAAAATGTATTAAATGTAGATTCTCCACCAGTCTATTCACACAGAGAGACTAGTAGTTTAATTAATGTTTGATCAGTTCTCTGATCAGGTCTGTGTGGGCGTTTACACATGATCACATGTTTGATTGACATCCCCCCCATTAGGTTTTCAGTTTTTTTTTCTTGTATAGTACTCTTATCCACCTTATTTCCGGTCCCTTAACACTTTTAGTGAATAACGCTGTCAGTTACAGGTCTTCCAGAGTCTTTGTTTGTTGTACAGGTGTCCCACAAAGAATAGAATGGCACCTAGTAGACTGCAAACCTCCATCAAGCCCCAGCAATTCTCTTATTCATCCACATCAGCATCAAATTGCACCTACTCATTAATACCAGTGCCCCTAACTATGACTGACTTGTTTTTTAAGATCCATGAATCGTTCTCTGATAAATCAACAAATGTGTTTCCTCCTGACTCAAACTGCATCCTTCCTCCAAGTCTTGTAGTTATTGTGTAATCCTGCTCACTGAAACACAAATGCAGATGAAAACACAAACTCCTTGGCAGAGGTAAGTACCCAGTGCTTCTCATTAGAGAATGTTCCCATGGGCACAGAATGGTAGACGGTTCCCAACCCTCCTCTAGGACCACCAAGTGTTTATGGTCGTTTTCTGAATCTGTGTGTGTAAGAAACTGCTGCATGATGTTAACAAAGCCCCTGTGTTAATGTGTGGCACACTAACCCCCTGTCCCTCACCAGGCTCTGCCTTGAGACGACAGGACGTCAGGAAGTCAGCTGTGAAGTGGATGTCAACATCACAGAAGAAGAGCAGGACATTCTGACTCCGCCTCCAGGCCCTGGCGCCCACTTCCAAGCCTCGACCTCGAGAAAACTCCTCGTTCAGCTGGATGAGCGTGAAGCTCCTGAACCGAGTCTCTCTGCGGGGAAAGAAGAAGCCGTGGAATAATCTCTGTGTGCCACTGGACAGGTGATGGGATGTTTTCATTTGAAATGTGAAACACAAACAACCAACCTCCAGACATTAAGTGTCAACAGAGTGTAGCAGAATCACATATTTAACAAAAGCACAGAGAGAGAAGCTTAAAGTACAAAAAGATCATGCATCACTATTTTGTCATGATGGAGGGATGTGTGTGCAGCTTCCTGAAGGTCCAGAGGATGAGTTTATTCTGCCTGCAACTCCAAACCTCTGACTCTCTCTGACTCTCTACAGGTTTAATTCATGGACAAAATATCTGCAGTGCAGCACAGACACACTGCAAAACTAAATCCTGTAAGAGTTAAGCAGAGGATACACATGTGTGTCCGGCAGTAATCTGTCTCCACTCTTTCACATGATATTAATTGTATCATCAGTTTGCGGCATCACATGTTATTATCTTGGGAGAGGTCACGTGACTTTGATTAAACATTCAACTCAAGGTTTCAAATCCGATCAGTGACCTGTCCCAGATCACAGGTAGGTTCTGCACGTGCATGTTGTTTAAGGGGGGGCGTGTGGAAAGTAGCACCCAGTACCTGGAGGTCTGGTCCAGCACGGCTTTCACTTGGTCTATCTGATCCCGACCGAAGTAGACGACAGTGAGATGAACCCGGCCGTCCTGCTTGATGCAAACTTCTCTGAACCAACAACACACGAGCAACATGTTAGGATGAACCTCTATGTGACGTTATCCAGCCACAAGTCACCTTGTTTCAGATGAGACAAGCCACGTGTATTTGTAAACCATCTTTTACCACCAACACAAATCAAATTACTTTACATTTACCAAAAGAGGCATTAAAGATTCAGTGTGTAGAATTTAGTGCCACCTAGTGGTGAGGTAGCATGTTGCAGTTGAATACCCCTCACCTCACCCTCCCCTTACAAACATGACAGAGAACCTGTGGAAGCCTTCAGTTGTCATAAAAACTCAAAAGATGTTTAGTTTGTCCAGTTTGGACTTCTTTAAAAAACATGGCGACCGTAAATGTAAAGTATTTAAATGTTAAGAAAACAGCAAACAGTACAATTTAGAAACATACTAGTGAAAACATCACTAGGATTCTTTTATATCTAATTTATGCCAATAGATCCGTTTCACCTAAATGTTACACACAGGACCTTTAAGAAACACAAAAAAACAACAACACAAAAACATCGTTTCTGTAAAGTGGCTTCAGATTAAGATCAGGTTCATTCAGTACCTGAAGTTGTTGATGAACTGCCTGAATGCGTCCGGCCTCTTGGACAGAGGCACGATGATGTTGATGATGATGTTCCGAGTGTCCACGCTCTCGCTCTTCACCTTCACCACGGGGCCGAACGGTCTGAAGAGCACGAGCTGCGTGAACTCCCGCGGCCCGTCGCCTTTAAACATCAGCTCATAGACGGTCCCTCTGTCCCGCTCGAGACGGGTCAGCCCTGTCACGGAGAGAAGAGGCGAAGGATTCAAATAATGTTATTGATCAAATTCTTATTGCATTATTAATTAAAACCTATTCACTGAATATAAGTGAGACTAAATTCATGACTAAAAGCAACAAGAAGAGAGCATCACATAGAAGCAGTGAATACACATGAAGAGAATAGAAACAATGATGGTAATGATAACATTATAATAAATATAAATCTAAAAAGAATAAAAGCAATTAAAACGTAGAAAGATACAAAGCAATGATAAATGACACAGAAAAGCCTCATAAATCACATCAATGCAAGTTGAACATTTTTGTAAAATTAAGGATTTTCTTAAACTTGATTATGTACTGTATACTGTTCCAAATATAACTTATGGGTAAGTGGTATTAATATTAATGTGTGCCCTGCAGTCTGTTCTGCAGTGATACCATCGTGGCTGTGAGGGAATTTTCATTAGGTCTAGTTTCTCAGAAGAAACTCATGCATTAGTTATAACTCATAGAACATGTCTGTGGATTATTATCTATTGTCTGGTTATGCTCTTACTGGAACTAAATAAATGGACCACATGAAGGCAGTGCTTCACTTATCCGCAGCTCATAGC
Organism: Pleuronectes platessa; assembly: GCF_947347685.1. Classification (NCBI taxonomy): domain Eukaryota; kingdom Metazoa; phylum Chordata; class Actinopteri; order Pleuronectiformes; family Pleuronectidae; genus Pleuronectes; species Pleuronectes platessa. The sequence continues at coordinate 23,370,857 of NC_070629.1, read as the reverse complement.
ACTTTACAGTTCAAGTATCATTCACCCGCTCAGGAAACACTTAAATAAACTTGGACCGGAACAAGCAAGGGATCGAACCACCGAACCTTGCATTTGGTGGGCAGCCCACACAAACCCCTGAGCTACAGCCATGTGGGACAGACTGACATTGGCTGTGTTAGGGTCAGTGGTGACTGTGAGCATCACAGGCCAAACCTGAGGGTTTTAAAAGTATAATTCTGTGGCCCTACCTCAAGTCAAACTTAAAAAAACGTCCTTTTGAAAATAAAACCAGCCTTATCACAATATCAAATTGAAAAATTCAGTAGACACTTTTTTTGTCTCCTTGTGTTGGATTGACAAATGTCTCCAGTGCTTTTCAGTCGTCCACCATGGAAGTCAAGAAGATCCACGTGTGAATCAGTGAGCTTCGATGCTTCTCACCCTCTATGAAGTCTGAGGGGGAGTACGTGTGTTTCCTGCTGCTGTCCGTGTGCTGCTGAGGTCCATTCAGGACGTGCAGCGCCGTCTCCACGGTGCCGATCAGCTCGTCCCGGCGGTCTCTCCTCACAGGCCTCTCCTCCGGGTGCCTGGTCAGCCCCGTCTCCAGCTGGTACACCCTGGGACATGCAACAAAAAGCCCCCCCACACACACAGTGAGTCAGACAGCTCCACTGCTGCTGTGAACGCTGGACGACTTGGCCCCCCCCCCCTCACCTGTGCAGAGTGAAAGTGTCGAAAGGAATCACTGCGTACTCGCTGGACAGCTTCGCACCTGAGTTGACCTCCGCCTGGTTCAGCTGGGAGCGGAAGAACTCCTGCAGGACATGATGCATCATTTACTACCACACCTGTAATGTCACATCTCACCTCGTCCATCCTCCTGCGTCTCTCCACCTGCATCGTGGCCTCCTACCTTCAGGTCAGACTGGGTCGGGGTTTTGTGCAGACTCTCCAGACCCTGAGGCAGAATCCCTTTGGTCTTGGCCTTATCCAGGGACTCCTGCAACTGCTGCGTCCTCTCCTGCAGAGCCTCCTTCAGCTGGGCTATCTGCTTTGTCAGGCTGTTGATGTAATGTCTGTGCGAGTCCTCCCTCTCCTGCAACAAGGCCAGGTATCCCTCCTTGCTGGTGGTCCCTCCAGACCACGGCAATGCCTGCTGGCTGCGGCGAGACGCGGGTTTACACGCCAGGAGGTAGAGCAGGGACAGACAGCAGCATAGGCCCGCCAGGATGAGGCCAATGCGGGCGGTCATGGCCAGCAGCCAGCGTTTAAACATGGTGGGTTGTCTTTTAAATAATTTTTAATCACACTTATAAAATCATGGCTGTGCTTCTGTCATGTGGAGATGCCCCCAGAAAAAGATGAGCAGCCCACATCTCCAAACAATATAGATTAAAACGTATGGTTTTTAAAAAGGACGTCCTCTTGTTGTCTCATGTCGTCCTCATCGGTCACTTCCACAGGCAGTAGTGTAAAGATCTTCACCAGAGTGTTGAAACTCCCTATAGGGACAGAGACATACATTTTAAAGAAGAGCTTCTCAACATGTTTGGTTACTTGAAGGATAAAGGATAATTAGGAGGTTATGTTTTCATCAACATGTGCTTGTTTGTCTGTCTGTTGGTTTAGAAGCATTATGCAAAAACTACTGGGCAGATTACCATGAAACTAGCTGGAAGTTTCCAGGGAATATTTAACGGATCTTGATGAAACAATTGAAGGGAACTGAGATCTATGACGATGTTGGACTTGGAGGAGGTATGCACAGATTTCCAATGTTTTTGTATATATTGGTTTTTGTTCCTGTCAATAACTTTCACTAAAAACATTCGGCCTCTGTAAAATAACATAAAAAAATCCTGGGGTTGCATTTGAAATCTACATGTAACCCGTCTGGACTCAAATTCAACATGAGAACATCTCCAAGGACTTTACAGAAAGACGAAGGGTCAAGACAGGGACATAAAGACAGGTCTTATCACGTCTCACAACAGATCCAGTGACGACCAGAGCGATTGAACTAACCGGTCCTGTCAGTCTTTTCCTGACATGCCTCAAATTTGTTTACCAGCAGCATATTTACCAGTCCATGGCACTGGCCCTCGTCTCTCTGCTGCTGGACTGGTGCTCAGGTTTTTCGTTTGGCCGCTGCAAAAATGCACAGAGAGAGAAATAACCTGACCTTACATTCACTCTGAGTGCCACGACGCTGAAGGTGGGAAGTGACAGAAACAAGCATTTCTCTGTGTATCTCCCCACCCTGTGTGTGCGTGTGTGTGTGTGTGTGTGTGTGTGTGTGTGTGTGTGTGTGTGTGTGTGTGTGTTGCCATCATCAGTTTATTCACAGCACAGTTGGTTCTTTATTGCTCAGGTAGAGGCTGATCTCATGAAAGACTTGCTTATGTTTCCAGGTCCACCCAAGCAGCAGTGTGTGTTAGTCTGTGTGTGTGTGTGTGTGTGTGTGTGTACATATGTGTGTGTGTGGGTGTGTGTGACGGAACATGTATTGGTGATTCCATGTGTTCGTACCATGCAGACCCTTTTAAAGCCGTCCACCTGGCTGGTGATTCAATTCTTCCACAACATTAATAATTTTACATCCTAAATATTAAAGTTGTTGTTGTAATCGTTCATGTCTTGTGGCTCATATATAAATTAGAATCCTTCTCATCCTCATCGTCTTGTTTTACTCACAACAAGGTGCCATTACAGATTCAGGAGCTCTCATGATGAAACTCAGTGCAAAAAAGCTGGAACATGCAATTGTGACCATACACTACACATGTTCACGCTTTACAGCTGAAGACAAAGAGATGTAGAGTATAGAATATAGAGTGATACTCACCAGCTGCTGTGAATCTGAGGGAAAGTTACAACTGAAGGAGTATCATCCTAAACTGCCTCCTCTGTCTGCCCCTCCTTTGAGCAACACAACAGCATCTTCATGTCTGCAGGCGTCTGTCAGGGAGGCAGGAACGCTGTGTGTGGAAAGTTCTCCAGAAACGATGAAGCAGCTCTCCGGCTTCTCCAAACTGAAGGTTGATGTGACTTCACAGCCGTCAACTCAACTGCTGAGGACCTCCTCTCCCTCTCTCATCCTCTCTCCTCTCAGTCCCCACCTTTTCCCCCAGCACCTCCCTCTCCTCTCTCCATCAGACCCAGGCTTCCTCTGCACATCCTCATGATACCTCACACCATCTGCCTTCATTCTGAATTCCCCCCCACCACGGGTTCCTCCGAGGCTCGGCTCTGCCCCTCCGTCTAATTAGAAGGCAACCCGAGTAAGGAATGCCCCTTCAGTCCTCGGTGCTCTGCCACCTGCAATCTGTTGTGAGGAAATAGCTAGGTACCAGTCGGGATCCCACCAATAGGACGGGGTCGTGCACATTTAATGAGGCAGCGTACAGATGGTCCTTGTTTCCATTCGGGTGTCGACCCCTGAGCTCTGACTCCTCTAAATGTGAAAGTTTGCTGCTATTCCCCCTGTTTTCTTAATAGAAATTCATTGCATTCTAAATTGAAACTTGATACATTAATCTGTGCATTCATTGTAATAAAGTGTTTTACATTTAATTGTTATTATTAATGTTTTAAAGTGGCTTTGAATTTATCTGTACACCACTACAAGCAATTGAGAATTATATTTTCTGTGAGAATAATCAATCTTTATAACTCTGGAACATGTCAGTCAGACAATATATTAAATAATTCACCTTTTCTTTGTCTGTGGCAACTTGCTAATGACCATCTTACAATGTTTTCTGTCAGTTTTAGCATAAAATATTGAAAGAATAATTGTCATTTACATTAAATCATAATGAAAATCTAGCTACAGCCTTAATTAAGACAGAAAAGAAGATGAAACAATTATAAAAGGGTGTTTTGAATATTTGAAATTTTCTTGTGCAGTAAGATTTATCATGAATAATAATGGGGTTTTCTTGAATTTGAGAGGTGATAGGACGTCACACCACTTTTGAAAAAACTTGTTTGGATTTATAAGAGAAATAAACAAACAACTAGAATGAATCTGACTTAATTTAATTTTAAATCTTCTATATGTATTGGCTGCACTTGCCAGTGGCCTCGAAATTCCACTTAAATTCCGTGTTCATGATTTTGTTTCTATTTCAGTCAATTTCCTATGATTTCAAACCTCTTTTATAGGTTGATCTTTATTTCAAATATTTACTATTTCTAGGCATTTTAAGATTTCACAAAAATAAAAATAAATAAACCAAATTTTAAATGATTTGAGAAGGAAAACAAGTATTGTTAATTATAATATTGTTAAATATGTTTGATATTTCACCTGATGGTGGCGCCACATACACGGCTATGAGGAAATCATGAAGCAAGAGAGGGGGGGTGCGCAAAACAGACAACTGTATTTATTATTGTTCCAAGTTATTTACATCTGTTGGTTTACAAAACGTGGAATGTGGTCAGAATCAGAGCGAACGTTTTCTCCGGCTCATGTGCAACAGGATGTTTTTATTTTTATTTTATTGGCACAGGGATGTGAATTCAACAGAGTCAACTCTGAGTGTGTGCGTGTGTGTGTGTGTGTGTGTGTGTGTGTCTGTTGGATTCCAGTACAAGTGCCAACTGTAAAATGTGCTTTGTGAGTTTTGTGCTCAATTTTGGCAGTGTCTTGCTTCATTAATCATTGTAAATAACAAAAAACACAACCAAGGCATGAAAAACAGGATCACGAGAAATAATGCCACGGGCCTCCCGTGTATGAAAGTGAGATTTTGTTGCTTCCCAGATGAATTCACGGAACAAGACCTCAGTTCTGCACGGCTGCTTCCCTTTTCTTTAGATGAAGCAGCATCCCCGGTGCTTCATATATACGTTTATAAAAGATTCCCCACACCTGAAAACAGGGACCTGCTGTGTTGCGTCCGAGCCTTTGTCTAAAATATTAGACAGACAGACGCATAGAATAATTTTTTTTGAGAATTTCAAAGTGCAATATCTAAAAAAAACACACATTTTCTAACAAAGAATCAAAGTGTTACAGTGAGGAGGCAGGAGGAGAAAGTTCCTTCCCTTTATATTAACACAATAAAACATCCCAGTGGAATAAAAGCAACTGGAGCATGTACAGTATGAAGAACATACAGGATATCACTGCAGAGGTGGGCACCCCCGTGGATTTCACGCTTAAATCATCAGGATCAGTGGCATTGTGAGAGGACTTGGTTAAAAACACATATTCATTTCCTGCAGTTTCTTCTGGGAGCGTATGAATAATTACATTTTTGACTGATGAGCCGTGAATCCACCTTTTCCATCATTTTTCCCTTGTGACTCAAATTTATAATTTAATATCCTTGAAAGCAGATTTAATCAACCATGTCTGTGGCTTCACTTCAGTATTATTTGTTCTCCTCTGACCTCTGGTAAATTGATGTTTTACTGGTTTATCCTTTTTTATCAACTTGTAGAATTTTCGGTTTTGTCAGCAGTTTAACTTCTGTCAATGTTTCCTCGTGCCACTGTCGGAGATGCTGATCAGAAATAATCAATTTAGATTTTTCTCTCACAATTTCTTATCTGAGAGAATAAAGAGAGAATTCCCTAATGAGTTTCGATTACATCATCCACTAATACTGATATTACTCCACATCAGTGCCCACCGTCACATACAAACCATCAGACATGCTCACAGGGGAACCTCCTTCCCTCCTTCCCGACGCTTTCATCCGTCAACACTGATTCGTCCACATCGCTTTGGAAAACCAAACTGAGTCTTCTCCGCTCCAGTGGTACCATAAACCTCACTCGAGGCGGAGGGGGGAGATGTGAAGGATCGGGTGGAGAGGGGGGATGTTGAAAAGAAGAGTGATGGAGTGATGTGTGGGCGGCTGCAGAGAATCTCTCAGACGCCACAAGGTGTCGTGGTGCCATCTCCGAGAGGGTTGCTATGCAACAGCATCCTTCAGAGTCCTCCTCCAGATGGTAACTAGGTTACCCCGACTTAGTATCATCCTGTTGGTGTTTTGCTTTGTTTTTAAATGCAAAACCGTGTCCCTCTTCCCTATTGGTCTTTAATTTATACCAGCTGATTTGGTCCAGTGTGCCCCCCCACCACCACCACCACCCAGTCTTGGGAGGTGTTGAGAGGTTAAACCAGTTCATCCAGCAGAGTGCCTATGCTGTGGTGCTGCTCGGGGGGGCCGGCTATGGGTTTGTTGCACATGGGGCAGACGCAGCGAACCTCCAGCCACTTCACCAGACACCTGAAGAAGAACACACACAGGAAGTCAAACAGAGAAGCCAAACTGAGGGGCCTCTTTAACTCCGACAGATTATCATGAGATTCCTGTAACCCACTTTCACATGTTACACTGAGCTTTTACATAGGAAAAACATGAATGTTACATTATATAAAGTAAAAATGAAAGAACAAATCTTTCACTTATTAAAAGTATTAACAGCTAAATGTACCTGTTTGTGTTCAATGTTTTTTGTCTGATTTGTTGCATATTTGTATATTTTTTTCTACTATTTTTATGGTGTTGTTTTATTTATTTGAAGCCTTTTGCGACTTTGCTCAGGAAATTTGTTCGACACTAAATAAACTTTTTCATTAGCTTATAATTTGCTTTTTAATTTGACTTCAGTCTACTGCTGAGTTATTGAGCATGTGTTTTGTATTTAAGATTTAAATGTTTGTTCTTAACTGCTGCTGGAAAAATAAACTATGAAGGCAGAAAGTGGAGAAAATTCCTCCAACGATTCATTATTTATTGCCAGAGAAAAACTGTGAAAGTTGCTTCAATTAGCAAAGTTTTAGGGAAGTCCTGCTCTTCTGCTAAAATCTGATCCACGTAAACATTTTATGAGTTTTTCCATGAACTATGCAACACCTCTCCACAAAGTTTGTTTCATATTGGGTCAGTCCTTTTCATGTAATAAACAGACAACACCTTGTCACATCCTTGGCGTATGTTACCACCCTGGGTTCTGATCGCCAGGCACATTAATCCATCCTGACCGATATGTCCAGATTTTCTCTGGGAAAAACAGGCTCCACTGAAATGTGACACAGCTTATAGACATCAACCCATGCTTCCATCTCAATATCTCAACATACACAGTGCATGCTGGGAAACCCTGCCGCCGTGACCGCTCCTCTCTCACCCTGACAGGCATCGAGGAGGAAATATAGAAATATAAAAGCCCAGACGGACGGACGGGGGGGGGGGGGACCGGTAAGAAAAGCTCCCCTGTACAAACCTCCTGTGGAAAGCGTGTTGGCATGGCAACACTCCCAGCTCGTCCTTCACTTTGAAGTCCTCCAAACAGACGGCACATGTCTGCTGCGTGAGCGACAGACACAGAACACAGTTTGATGAAATTACCAGTAACAGTTTTAAGTTGTCAAGGACTTCAGTGCAGATGTTCTGTGCATGTTAATCACGTTCTTACCCCGTGAAGATTCAGCTTTTTGGGATCTCCTTTTAAAACTACCTGTAGGAGGAACACAAAATCAGGATGGAGAAAGATGTTCTGATTTTATTTAGACCTGAAGACGTGCTAGTGTTGATGTATTGGGTCTGGACGTCAGGCTTACCTCCCTGTATCCAAACCGCTCACTCTGGGCTTGGTGTCGGAGTTTGCTGTGGATGAAAAGAGATAAACGCTGATTAATAAATTTGCAAATCTACAAGGTGTATAGTTCTCAATCAACCACAGTTTCTCATACGCCTTGAAACTGATGGAGGAAATAATCAGATGTGTTACAAAATGCAACAATTAACCAAACACGAAAGTGAAAACCAGTGGTGTAATGGAACAAAGTCCATTTACTCATGTGTTCTGCTGAGGTACATTTATTTGAAAAAATAAATCAATCAATACTTATTAGTCATGTTGCAGATTATTAATACAAAACTGATTATTATCGTTATACACTCTACCTAGCGTTAGTTAAAATTAGCACCTTAACTAACAGCAACAGTAAAAATGCTATTTACACACTTATGAGACTAATACATTTTTCTGCAATAACATCTGTATTTAAGTAAAATTGTAAATGCAGACCTTGTACTCATTGTAGTATTTTTACATTTCAAAGGATACAATATTTTTTTTTAAAGTACATAAACTGTCAGAAGAAAGTACTTAAACCTACAGTTACTAAAAATCTTAACCTAAAGTAAAGTAACTTGCAAGTATACCTGAGTAAAAACTTACATAATACTGTCTGAAATGTAGAGGATAAAGTATCATGGTGTTAAATGAAAGTACTGGATTAACTTAATTACAGTACCTGGGTATATGTAGTGACTTTCCATGAGAGATCAAATTGTTTGTGTATTCATTGAAGTGTTGAACAGCAGGTCATTGGATGAAGGGTCAGATTTGAGTGTGTGTGATTAGTTATGTGCGTGCAACTGAAGCTGAGCGTTGACCTGGTCCATGGACTGTCTGTTCTTACAGCTACAGTGGCCACACATACATGGACAAATATGTTTTCCTCTGCAACTACACACATTGTTGACACACCTTAGTAATCAGGAGAGTGCACGCACATGCAAACACACAAACACACACAAAGACGGATAATGACTATGTTGCTTGCTTGAATCCCTGCACCACCCCGACCAGCAACAATGGAGAGGAGGAGATCTTTATCACTTGACAAGCTGTGTCTGTTCAAGCAGTTATTTTTGGCCTCTTGTTTTTACACGACTAAACATAGACTCATATGTCTATCGCTGCTTGTGATTCAGGGCCTGAAACCACATGCGGGAACATCTGAGATTAGAGGTGAACGTTTCTTGTTGCAGGATTATGTGATCTGATCCCACTCGAAATAGAAGAAGAAAAAAAATCTCAATGAGTCAGTGGATAAATGAGGAAAATGACAGCTATTCCTTGTTTTTGCGACTCGGTTTATTGTTTGCACTAATTGCTGCGAACAATCCTCCGTGTAGAACAATGTGAGGATACACGTTTTACAGAAGTTTCCCGTGCCTGGAGACTGATGCGGGTGAAGTGGGTGAGAGGGAGACATGGAGGAGCAGTTCACTGTTCCAGCTCAGCCATTGTGCCCAGTTTGCAAGAATAAAAAATCCTTCAGGCAGCTACTACTGAGCAGCTCCTACTGAATGAAGAGGCAATAGATTCGAAGAGGTGTGGAGTGAATGATATTCAGTAATAATAGGTGCAGAAATGATTTGCTGTTTTTCTACAAACAAGCACAGCAGCTAATTAACCGTTCAACCAATCAGAGGCCGGGACTGACTGCAGTTAATAAGCAGTAAGCTGTCAACATGAGACTACTTATCCCTCACTGTTATAACTGTAACTGTAACAAATATTACACGACTGGCTCTGAGACTTGAGATTTCAAATTTCAGTTTGAATCCGACAAAATAAAAAATAGGGTTTAAACTTTTACTTCTGCTCGACGGGTTCGGTGCCTCACTGGGACTCAACAAATCCTGTCTGTGGTTTTGTTAATGGGATATCTCTACAATGGGTATAATCCTGATCAGCCACCATCTCTCTGTCTCTGTTTTAACATGTGTAGATGTCTCTGTTTGTCCTCCAGTTGTCTGCAGGTCAAACAGTTCCCTGTGCGCACATTCCCAACGTCACGGAGCTGCAGGACATTTGAGAGCTACACTTCTAATTATGAGATGTGTGACTGGGCACAGTGACCAGTCATGTTTCCTGCTGGCTCGTGAACAGACGTGAAGGAGAACTGCTGTGGGATATCCACTCTCAGGATACTTCACAGCTCCAGTCTCAAAGATCACTGACAGTCAGTGAATTTATTTGTGGAGAGACTCTCTGGCAGCTTTCTATCACTGTGCTCTCAGTCCGTGTGCCGTCTGGCTGAAATCACCCTCCGCTTGCCCCCCTGCACCTTGTGCTTCTCAAAATATCTCTCTCACAGACACAACACTGTTATAGAAGTTTGGAGTTTAATTATAGATATTATATTTTTGCAGTGTGCTTTTGGCATCTGTGTGGTTTTGCACTCTTGTACATTGCAGGTGCAGGTGCTACCCACTCATCCAGGGTTGGCAGAAAGGGAGCAGACCATGTGCGCTCAGCAAACCTCTCTCTACACTCAACAGATTAATTCAGACTTTATAAGATGCTGCATTCATTTGCAGGAGGAATCCTCACACAGAAGAAAAGGGCCGGACTTAGATTTGTCCGACATCGCCGACTCCTGGAGACGCAGGGTTTAGAGACGTCTGGGAGCGATAATAGGAAACCTGCTCCCGACAGAGAATGGCATTCATCGCTCAGTATTCATCAGATGAATCAGCCGGTCTATAAATGAATTCTCAATCACACTCCCACCCGAGAGTACCTCCAGCATGATAATGGGGCCGAGAGGAAGTGACTCATTGCCTATGATTCATAGTGCAAGTGCATTAAAGGGAGAGAGAAAGGAGGAGGAGCCAAGCTTTTCCTGATGGAGTTGATGGTCAATTTAGTGGCGAGGAAAACAAAACACAGATGATGACAGAGCTGACCTCAGCAGAACCAGCTGAATCATAGATAGATCCTTGGATGAGCTGTGCTTTAATGATTTTTGACACTTTTGTCAATATTTTTTACTTTTAGGCACCAACTTCAGTTTAAAATATTCAAATGAGACGTATTAGGCAAAAATTCTGCTTCATAATTTGGAATTGGGTTATTACTTGAAAAGGTTTTCATGCTAATGGTTCAGAAAAATAGAATTTTCCTCATAGTGTGTCCACCTGCCAGATTTACTGCATAGAATGTAGTGTAATATGATATTATATACATATATATATATATATTATGACTTTTTAAATTTTAAAAAAGTCTTTTTTAACTGTGCAGGAATTTTATACACTAGAGGAAAGAAAAACTTGAAAATGCATAATATGTTTACTTTAAGAAACAGCAACATATAATAATTTAAGAGTTTTATATATATATATGTATTTGAAATATAGTTTTTTTCTGACCTTACAGACTCATTTGTATTTGCTATCTGTATTTCACTGGGTGCAGTTATTATAATCCAAAAATAATGAGCTTCAAAGGAGGAACATGTACAGAATGGATCCAAAGGTTCCTTACCCCTGCTGAACACCAGCTACCAGTGTTACTGACATTTGTAATGTGACATTTCCATTTTCATCTTTCTGTGTTTCTCACACAGCACCTGGCTCTATACAAGCAACAGACATTTGAGGAGAAAATCTAAATCACATCTTTCCACTTTAGGTCATTTGCCAGATACAGATTCTCAGTCTCCTAAAGACATCTGGGGAAATGAAACGAATACCACTGCAGGTGTTGTTGTTGCCAGATGAGGTTTCATACAACACCGACGTTTGGTTTGTGTACTCCCACTGTTTGCTGTGTTTATTTCGAGCTGCGTTTCTCTGCTCAGTTTCCCTCATTGCTGTCCTCACACATTGTGACGGGCCTGTTTCCCGTTGCCTCATATCCTGTCCTTCAGACACACACGTCCCCCCGGCTCATCGGGGAGTTCACAGTCAGCAGCAGGAGAGGTCACCCTGTTCCTCTTCTGGTGTTTTATAACGCCCTGCCTCCCTCACTGTGTTTCTGTGCTGCACGCACACACACACACACACACACACACACACACACACACACACACACACACACACACACAAACACACACACACATAATCTCACTACTGTACTGGTTTTGTAGAACAGCAAAGTCAGTTTGAAACTACGTCACACACCAAAATATCTCAAAACGAGTGCACAGATCAACATGAAATTTGTTGCACACAAGTATGTTTGTCTATGTGCTTGTGCAACTCTCATGATAACAGACCATTTATTAAATGTATTTATGGTGGGTTGCATAGACACTTGTTTTTTCAAAGCTGTGTTTTTTTATCCTTTGGTTCATTTCCCCATTGTTACATTTCCTTGCGGAAGATCTTAACAGGGCCGATGAGCATAGATGCAGATCAACCACACCCGTGCCCTTCAGAGGAACTAGTCTCCTTTCGGTCACAAAAACCACACTGACCCCGACTCCAATGTCCTCTGCAGGGTTTAGCTAAATGGTCAAATGCACAATGCCTGTTGGGATGTGGATAAGCATCGGCAATACTTGCCAGCAGCTGGATAAAGAATCAAGGTCTGACTTACACCTCTGCATCTTGATAGTTACTGCAGATGGGACCTTCATCAGGACCTTCTTCCTGTGGGTTTTTGTTGTTATGGTTTAGTTTAGAATCTCATATTTCTGTTTGGGTCGCCCCTCACCTGATGAAGTAACAGCAGAAGATGAGACTCAGGATGAAGACGAAGATGCCCGTCCCGAAGATGACCATGTAGATGTTCAGAGGCAGGTCCTGGAAGGTGATGGGCGGCATGGTGCACGACTTGTTGGCGTAAACCAGTCCCAGACCACAGAAGCACCCTGAACAGAGGCGACGGCAACATTTAGAAAACACATTGAAGGGAAGAGGAGGGGAGGGCTGACGCTGACTAATGCAGAAATGTCTCAAACCACACAAGTGAACACGGCTGCACACATATCTCTCTTTGCTCATACTTCCTTTATTCCGTGATGTTCACGGGCAGCTGCGGGTCAGACCTGCAGCTGTGTCCGTTTCAAATGGAAGCGAAAACATTGGAGCTTCAATCACACTCGAACACACAGACAAAAAGGTTGTTGCTAAGAGGTAGAGAGAGACGGCCCCTGCTCCCCCGTGATGGTGAACGAGTCCTTTTCTTTGACTTAAACATAGAAAACAGTGTTATGGCGGTATCCAAGCAACTGTGTGGCTCTGCACGGCGTCTTTGTCTGATGTGGCTCATTAAAATGGACGAGAAAGCAGCGGTCAGACATCGATGAAAACACTTTATTCAGTAAATGTGCAAATTAATTATCTTCTCCCACTCTTGAGCATCAGAGGGTGCGATTGGATTAAAAATAGCACCATTAAATATCATCTTAAAAACACAATGTGGGTAGATTCAGTCTTCTTGTTCAGGGAGGTGATTCTATCAGAGTGGATTACAGACCAAGCAGCCTGATATTTTTCACTTCTCCAACCGACCGCTTCGTATCGAGCTTCACTCCAGACAGATGGTTTCCCCATTAGAAGTTCCCTCCCTCGTCTCATCCGTCCTCCTTTACAGCCACGCTTTTTTCCACAATATCACATGACGTTAGAGAAGTTTCGCTCTGTGTGCATTTTACAGCATTTGGCGAGTTGTGCGTCTTGTGTTATTCATCGTGTACGAGACAAGACATGTTTTCCCCAAATCAAAAGAACAAAGTGAGAGGCTGAAGTAAGAGTGTGTGTGTGTGCATTAGTCGGAGATACAAAGAGCCCACTTGTGATCTGTGTTAGAGTGCATGAGTAATGAGAAGTCAGTATCAGGAAGTGAGAGGGGGCTTTGTGAGATCGGGGTCACGCTAACCCAGTGGGGCGATAGTGAGTCGGAGCTAACCGGGGACTCGTCTCTTTCGGCTGATACACACTCCACAGCAGCAGATTTCTGATTAGCCCGACTTCACCCAGAGACAAGCTGCTGATCAGAGAGAGCAGCCTGTGTTTCGTTTAATCATCATACAGAGCTCCACCGTGTTGGCCTTCTAAACCACACAGCATCCTGACACACAACCTGCACCGTGCTAAACTGCACTGTAACAAGTTTTAAACACAAAGAGAAAAGGTGCGGCTAAATAGGAAGGAAGACAGACAGATTGGTAAGTGATGGACATATGGGTCGGGTAATATATAGAGAAATGGACCAAAGGGCAGATTAATGATGGACAGATGGAAGCAGAGATGATGCATGAATGGATGAAAATTGATAAATGAACAAATTGATGGACAGATGCACCGATATGTGAATGAAAAGTCAAATGGATGAATGAATAGTCACTTTGACAGATGATGGAAATACAGATGATGCATGGATGTGGCTGGACAGAGGGACAGGGATTGATTAATGGTTGGAGAGAATGAGAGACTGACGAATGGATGAATGGATGCATGAACCCATTGGTGGATGGATGGATGGAGACAAACAGAAGTATGGATAGAAAAAGAGCAGGATAGATGGATGGGAGAAAAGCAAGAACAGAGGGAAAAACCAATACAAAGAACTGGTGGATTAATTGATATTGACAGACAGATTTAGGAACAGATGGATGGATGGATGGACAGACCGGCGGACAAAGAGATGAATGGATGAGTAGATGATCCGATAGAATAAGATACTGATGACGAATGAATGCCATGAATGAAAAGAATGGATGGATGGATGGATGATGGACGGACAGACAGATAGATATCCAGATGAAAGAGGAGACTAATAAGAAGGATGGAGACATTCACCCAGGTTCATTTCGCTGAGATGACTGTTGTTTTCTCGGGGCAGGTGTGGGATCGATCCTGGTATTTCTCGACTCTGCTACAGGCAAAGTAACACGTTGACATTTGAGTTTGACATTTCTCCCGCCTCACAGTGGAAATTGCAGCACGCGGAGGATCAATACCTCCCGCCTCTCCGTTCCACTCACATCGAATGAGCAGTGATGCTCCATTAATCGAGGCTCTTCATTGAAAGTTCCACCTTTTAATAACTTCTCTCAGGAGAGGGGGTCGTTGACAGAGACCTGGACGATTGCCTGAACCTGCGTCAGCAACAACGTCATCAGGAGAGAGTAAACTCAACACAAACGGATCAAAGCACATGTGCAGAGCTGGAGCCCGGATCTTAGAAATACCAAAGCCAAGAGTCCTAACACTCATTCCTCCTAAACAAATGTTTGACTAGTCAACAACCGAACTCTGTAGCCTAAATATTTTTTAAAGAAAAAATGATCTGCAGTGGTAAACACTGAAAACAAGAAGGATCAAATCCCAATTCACCCGGTGACCCTTGTCGGCTGCTTAGGATTGGCTCAAGCTCCCCCTCGAACCATCAAAATGGATGGATGGATGGATGGATGGATGGATGAATGGATAGATGGATAAATGGATGGATGGATGGATGGGTGAATGGATGGATAGATGAATGGATGGATGGATGGATAATCTTAAATTAAAGAAATACACACTTAAGGTACATCAGTGTAGGGCCCTGTGTCACATTTCACAAGTGTCCACTGACTCTTCCTCTTCCCCACATGCAGTCACATGTTTAGATATTAGGTCAGCATAAAACTAACACATGAACCATGTGAAGTATTAAAAAAATAACACCTTTTTCCAGAAATCAGCTCCCCCATATTCTCGGGAATATCACTGAGGGCACGACCTCCGTGTCCACGAGCGGAGCTGAACACATAATGACAAACAACCTCATATTCCCTCTCTATTCCGTTTATATGTGTCACCCAGTCTGCTTCACAATGATCATCATCAGACAAAGAGACATGGGGGGGGGGGGGCGCACATGTCTCTGCTCCTTCTGCATTCATATCAGTGCACAGCTGACGGCACAAATCATCTGTGAAGCTGCTGCACTCACATCCAAACACGGCTCATTAGTGTTGTATGTGTGTGTGTGTGTGTGGGGGGGGGCCTCATCATGTCACGACACACGTCTCTCTCCTCCACCTTTGTGTGCGTGCAGAGCAGACGGCTATACGTGCTACTTGGCTTTGGGTGGAGCTCTGTATGACCACTGACCTACATATTGGCAACACTCAGGAGGCGCCCCGTTGCCATGTGGATGGGAGTCAGATGCAGATGCAGGGGGATGAGGGCTCGCCTCCGAAAGTTCTCCTGTCGAGGACGGAGAGGAGCGAAGCCGGTCGCGACGGACAAATGTGACAAAAGAAGGCAGGAAAGTCCCTCAGTGATTTGACGTTGCTGTAAAATACCTTGAACGTGGCAGCGTCCCTGAGGTGCCTGTCGGGGTTCTGTCCTATATACGCTGCTCTCACACAAAGCTGCTGCTTCTTCTTCCCCGTCTCTTTCCTCTGCTGCCGCTCACACTGAAGGCAGAACTTCCCATCAAATATTCAGCAGTTCACATGAGGGGGAAACACTCAAGGCATGCCTGCGTGGCTGCTCGCTGCAGTTTTCAGAAAAGGGAAAAGCAGGTCAGACTTAAAACTCCCCATCACATGCGTGGAAGGGCCACACATGCACGATGATGGACGGTCGTGGAGACATGTAGAGGGCGGACGCTCGGCTGCTTCATGTTGCTTTGTTTTTACAGCAGATTTACATTCTTTGATACTGTGTGTGTGTCTGTGTGTGTGTGTACTATTTCCCCGATGAATAGCATGGGAGTCGAGCAGCACAAAGGGAGCGATTGTTCATGTCTGAACACCGACAGTCCAGCGAGGAGGCTGCTGCACTCCAACAGCCAGAGTCACAGGGAAAACACCACTAATCCATCATCTCCATCAGGTCTCTGACCCACTGATGCACCGATTCACTGCAATGAAAGGTTCCTCTTTCATTTTTGTCAAAACGCGGCCGATGCACCCCGGAAAACACACACACACACACACACACACACACACACATACACACACACACACACACACACACACACACACAACACCGAGTGTTTTCAAACAAGACGGAGAAGCTGTCTGGTCTTTTCAAGATAATTTGTACGAGGTCAAGAGGAGTGTGAGCGAGAGACTTCCGATGGAGGCCGTCAATGTAAACAAGATTACCCACCGAGTCAAACGCTACACACAGAGCACAATGACAGGCCTTGTGTGCCTCGCAATCGGGATTAATCTGGAAGGAAATAAAGGGCTCTATTGATTAAGCAGTCTCTTTATGCTACTGGTAAATACACACATTGATTTAACATTTAGATTATCAGTGTTTTAACATATTCTTGAGAGCCAAGAAGTCCAACCTTTACTATTAGCCTGGATTGTTAAAGGGAAACCATTTAGGTGAATTTATAATCACTAGCCTGTCTATAGCAAAAAACACACAAAATGGTTTAACACACACTAATGAATCTGCCAATTAATATTTTTGTCTATAAAATGTCCGAAAATTGTGGGAAATATCATGTTATAATCTAGTGCAGGGCAATAAAACAATATCTGCTATATCAATTTCATCTAGATGTTGCAATATAACAAAGATTAAATGTATATCGATATATTTTTTATGTTTTGTGCAGCACATAATTGATCGACCTCAAATGTGTCAAATTTTTAGCTGTTTCTCGAGTGGTTGTCATATACGAGTTTAAACACACAACCTTCACTCAGAAGTAAACTTCATTCTTTAATGATAATGTGACATTTATCGTGATACTTATCAATATCGACTGATATCACTGATTGTTTTTTGTTTGTGTACAATATTTGTGCACACGGCCCAGCCCTGAGGTAAGCTTCTAAGTAACATAGTAATTGTATAGTAGCATTAGTAGTAGTATTTTAGAAGTATTTATTCAATAATATATTTTTTTTAAATTGGTACATTTAAACACTATAATTAAAATTTGTGTCTATACAAAGTTGAACCATTAAAATGAATAAACGGCACAGATATTGTGTAAAGACTGTGAGGACAAAGATTTAAATCCTGAGAAGCTGCAAGAAACCAGAGACTGAGGTGATAAGAATAAAGTTTTTCAAAAGAATAAGGTGCTTTAAACTTACTGTCAAGCGTCACTTGAGACTTAATATAATATATTTTATTCATGTTGTGATTTCTTTCACACTGGACATGTGTAGAAACCCTCTATGGTGATTCTGTAATCTGTCAACCTTGAGAGACTGACTCCTCTGAAACAAACACACAGTGTTGGACCACATTCATCCCAGAGGCCTGAGAAAAACACTCCCACTAAGATATAAAATGACCGCTCACCGTTACACCACTGAAACGGGTGCATCAATGCACCAGAGGTGTGGGGGGGAGAGTCCTTGCCGGCGGGATCCGATGCGTGTTTACCAACAAGCCGCAGCCGCCCGTGCAGATGGACGATGTCGATGATGGTGGAGGTGGTGATAAAGCGGAGCCAGAGACCAGTGAGACCAGCAGCGCAGAGAAGATCGAGACAAAGGCACCTGTATGAAAATTAAACGGTGCGTAAAAGACGAACAAAAAACGTGCGTAAAAAGGCCAAGGGGTAAGTCACATTATTGATGCGCTGCAGATTGAGAACGAGGTGATCCCCCTCTGCTCCGGTCCTCGGTGCGTCTGCTCTGACTCTGTTATTATTAATAGACTGAATGGAAGCGTGACCCAGCAGCAGCATCTGTGGGAGAGAGGGAGAGAGAGAGGGAAACTGGAGCACTGGAGCCTCCTCATCCCGCCCCCGTCAGTACCGGACGGACGTGCGCACCGACCAATCCTCGGTCTGACTGCGTGCGTGTTTGTTGTGACGGGCTGCGTGTGCTTTGTGCCACCGAGCATCGTCATCATCAGTTTCCTAATGAATGCATGCTTTACAGACTAATAAATCAAAGGATAAAAATCAGGGGATGAGATTTACAAAGAAATGCTGAAGTTGTGAGTCCAGGGCCGGATTAACCCTCTGAGGGGTGCTGGGGCTAAAACCGGCCATGTGGCCCACTTCTCCCCCCTTTCTTTCTAATCATCCATTATCTATAGGCCTACTGCTTGGTATATGGGGGTCACCGGGCAACTGGGGCTAATCCGAGCTGACAAAGGATGGGTGGAGGGGTACACACCGGACAGGTCACCAGCACAGGGTCAACATACAGAGACAAACTACTATTCACAGCTGTGGCCACCTGACCTGGTAAACTGTGAGAAAACTCCACAGGCCCCTGGGATCATCTTTGTGCCCAGGCTCTTCCTGCTGTGGGGACAGTCATCTGAATATTTCTTGGTTGTTGGTCAGACAAATTAGAGACATTATAAAATTTCCCCCTGGCCTTTGAAATGGTTTAAGCAAAAACTAAATAAAAATGTATAAATCAGTCAATAGTAGTCTGCTGAGGAAGATGGTGTGATATGATTGTCACTGATGTCTGTTAAATGAGCAGTGAGGTGAGACGGTTTTGTCAAACTTTTGTTTATTGACCTAAAAGTTGTGAGTGTAAACAACACTGGAGCAGAAACGTCTCCACAGCGTAACAGACATGCACTGCACTGAACAACACACACACACACACACACACAGCTGTTACACACAGATCTGGACTCAAGGGCCGTTTAACACAATAAACTGCAGGTAAAGGTTTGTTTTGTTCATCCACAGAGTGACACACAGAGTCAGAAGAAGTAGAGCTGCTCATATCCTGTGATGTTTCCAGCATAGACGGGCGTGTAGCTGTAGATCAGGGACGAGGCCTCTTCCTCGAGGTCAAACCGATGTGAACTTCTCCTTCCTAAACAAAGCAGAAGTGAGATCGATGTAAATAACATGTATACGAGGAGAAAATCTGTAAAAACAAACTCTACCGTCAAAGTCTCTACTATAATCTTTGTGTTATCTTGAGCATAATCTGGATGAATTGAAGTGGGACACTAAACCTGTATGAAAGGTGTTATACGAATAAAAATACAAATAAAGTTTGATGGATTATTGAAAAGTATGGTTGGTTTGCATTTCTAAATCCAGAAATGAAATCCTCTATAATGAGGACGTTACATGTCATTTAAGTTGCTATATCAATTTTTACTGGGATATTGTAAATATAAGCACGAGTGAATGTAAATCACTCACAGTTATCTCATAGTAACCAGGGATCTTAGGGGGCCTTGGTGTTAATACTAATATAAAAATCTCGGACAGCTGCCAAATATATATCATGGCATAAGTATTTATCTTCATATCCTGTGAATACAATTTAAGACCCAATGACAGTGACTCGTGAGATTGCCGTTAGCTTTTCATCTAACCTTCATTCACAAAGAACTCAGCCAGCAGGGACGACAGGTGGACGGCGTGAGGCGAGTGAGGAAAGTTCCTCTTTCTGTCCCACTGGAAACGATTCACCTCCGGGTGCCACTGCACTCCGTAGAAGGGATATCTCTTTCCTGGTGGGGAATAATTCAATATGCCGTTAATTTGGCCCCATTGTAGAGAAGGGATTAAGATGGTTAAATTGGTATGAATAAAATAATCTTGTGACCTTCCACGGTTGAGACAAAGTGGGCCCCGTTTTCAGCAACGTTTGTAGACAAGAGGGAGAAGAAATTTCTCAGCTTGGCGTTTTCCTGGAAGCTCTGGAAGAACATTTATTCAAGTATTACATTTCAATATGATTTAAATACTCCATGTTTTATGCAACGGTAGAGATTTTTAAGGTTTTAAGAGGAATGTGTTCCTTGACGCTTTGATGCTTCATGAGCGAGATTGTCTCCGATTTCATTTCTCAGAACAATGACAATACAAAACCTCAACATGGAAAGTGAAACAAGGTGCGCAGTGACACTTCTTCTTTACCTCTACTGTCAATCCATAGTGGTGGAAATTACCAGTCAGGGGTTCTTTGGTCAAAATCTTCATGAACTCCTCAGAGAAGCCCTGGAACATCCTGCTGGAGTGGGCCTCTGCAGGGGAAACACCCTGTGATCAGTAACTTGACTCTACTGACACTAAGTGGTATAATTAAGTACACACAGTACTTCTGAAAGTTTTGCCAAACAATCTTGAGTCTATTTAAAAACACGTTCCTTGTACTTTAGTAATAAAACATGCACACATAAAGACGTCCACAGTAATGCAGTGATCTATAACCTGTGGTCAGGTTGAGGGGCAGCGTTATGTTCTCTGCTGTGGTGCTTGTCAGCAGATTTTCACCGGCCACCAGAACCGTCAGGAGCTGCAGGCCCATGCACGTGCCCCAGATCGGGAAGAAGTCCCCCGCGTCGTTGGCCTGGAACACACACAGTCAGGATTTCACTTCTCAGGACAAGTCAGGACCAAGATCGTATTGATTCTATGACATATAAACAATATTATCATGTAATTATGTAGTGTGGTGCCGAACACCGGGAAGTAAAGAGAAAAACAGAAGTCCTGTTATCTGAGTTTTGTTAGTCGTGTTGATCTTTTTTGACCTTTAGAGAAATTTATTTTAAAGAAAACTTCTATTTCATTAGTTAATAGAAGTTTTACTCTTGATATATGTTGAGTTGTACATTTTGAGACTGGTTTTGAATTATTTCATGTTCAGATGACCTGCTGTGCACTCACTGAAAGATCATACTTCAGTGTGATGGGAGATCGACTGAACACAAGATAAGAATAGTAGCAACTAATTAAATATAGTTTATTTAACTATTCATTTTGAAATGGCGTGAGGCTGAAAAATATGTAATTCCCTTAATATGAATTCTAACTTTATAATAAACTGCACAATAGTGTGTGAATTCAACCACAATTCGCTCTTTTCATACATAAAAATAATATTTAAAATATGTATTCAGTAGAACAAACCTTCAAAGCCAGTGTATAAAAAATCTTCGCCACCTTGGCATAGTCTGACGTCTCCAAATCTACGGCTCCTCCGATGAAAAGCAGACTGAGGAGACACCAAACGGTCAGAGCAGTGAACTGATGTTGTCATTGTGTTCTTATATGACACATACAACCCATTTGTAGTTATATGCTGTGACTCACCCATTTATCTGCTTGAAGATGTTTTCATATTCAGCTGCAGTGTGAGTCAATCTGCAGACACAACAACGTTATTTAACATGCAGAAATAAAGGGTGACAGAAAATGAAGGGTTAACATCATCTACATTATGTGATTCAGGGCTCCATGGAAACTGCATTTATTAAAACAAATGTGTCTTATCTGAAGTATCACTGTCAACATTTCTATTCTGTAGATTAAAAGATTGGGCCAGTGCCTGATCACTGAAAATGAATTATCATAAAACTCCAGGTACATTACGTCCACATCTACTGTTGCAAACACCACAACTGAAGAGGACTCCACCTGATGGGCATCACCCTGCTGCCTCCGGACTCTGTGTACTTCACGTAGGACGCAGGTATGAAGGTTTCCCCCCAAGGCTTCAAGAAATCATCTGAAACCATCTGAGTCAAAATACCTGCAGGACAAAAGCACCTGTGATTGGTCTGAAAGCAGAACCTGCAGATAAAGTTTTGTTCGATACTTTTCTCTGATGTTTGTTTGACCCTGATACCGACAACTGGATTTCACTCACCGATCACTGGTCTGTCATTCGAAGCCTCCTGTCTGAGGGCAGTCGGCATAGCTCCGCTGCTACAGACGAGAAGTAAACACACAAATGATGACAATCCTGCCTTCGACATGTTTTCCCCTCAGTCTCCAGTGATCACTCGAGGTTGAATCAGGCGTCTGGTCCTATAGCGAGCAGCTACTCATGAGAGAAGCTCCAGCACACTGCTATATATCGAGCTAGAAGAGGATATAGTCAGGACAGGGAAGTGAGGAATTCCCTGGTTTACATGCGATGACACATGTCCTGAACATGCCAGTCGACTGCTGAGGCAAACACAAACGTTCTGCTGACGCTGTCGGACTTTCTGGCAAAATTCTGATCGGTTAGTTTGCAGGAAGTAATGCAGCTTGGTCGGATCAGAGCTGGGTTGTGAAAGAAGGGTCAAACACTTTGTGGCGTGAGAACGTTTAAGAGTGCTGCTCAGTTCCCACAGGCATGCTGGAGTTCACGTGCAGTCAAACTGGTTCCACTGTAAAAAAGAAGAGGCAGGTATTTTATTGCATGGGTGTGCACAGACTGAGAGGAATAGTTAAGACACAAATGGCAGAAACTTGGACTATGGGCAGAGAAGGTCTCTGGTTCGTCTCTGGTTCGACTCCACGGAGAGACAACAAAAGACGAACTTGGATTGATCTGTCCAAAAATCCAAGAGTCTCCCTATCCTGTCTAGTGCCCCTGAGCAAGGCACCTTACTCCCCCAACATCTGCTCCCCGAGCGCCGTACATGGCTGCTCACTGCTCTGTGTGTACTGCACCAGATGGGTCAAAAGCAGAGATTAAATTTCCCTACCTGCATGAGTGTGCCTTTGCATGACTGTGCATGTGTTTGGGACGAATAAATGCATCTTAAATGTGGAAATGTGCTGAAAGCAGTGCATGTAATAGATAAGGTCCGAGTAACAGAGGTCAAATGTCTTGTAACAACCAAGATACACACTGATGAAACCTGTGGAGTGTCATCTGAAGATAATTAGTGGACCTTGATTTAATCAGATTTGAAGCTTATGAAAGAAAGAAGAAATGTGTTGATCAATAGGGACCTTGGGGCACAATTGAACTTTGAGTGAGTTTTGGCTGTAGTAGATTCTTGTTTTCCAATTCTCACCTGGACTGGACACCCTCCGTGCAAACATATTTTGATCCTTGTTGTTTTTGTGACGATAAATAAGAAAACCTGGTTAAGAATGTGACTTTGAGTTTTGATGTTTCTTTTATTGTTAATCAGACACTTGTTTGTTTTCAGGTCACAGAGGAAAAATAAAAACAGTAAGAACTGGGTCACTAGTTTGTCTCCAGTGTATCTGATCCAACCACAAGGTGGAGACAAAGGACATCATTCATACACAGGCATAACCATAGATTGTGTATAAAGATGGACGACATGACAGCTCGATCGCTCCCTGGTGTTGATTGACAGCTGAGACCGTGTTGTGATTGGTCCCCTGATGGCTGCGGTACAGACTCTGACTCGAAATGACGTATTCAGCCTCAAGATGGCAGTGATTGTATCAGGGATATTTTAGCTTGATTTCTAGATGGTGGGAGGAAGTAGAGAAGCGTCGTCCATCTTTATCTACAGTCTATGTTGCAAACCATCGGCTGGATTTGACAAATTATGGAAAATACAAAAATTATCATTATTTATAATAAGAAATATTAGTGACAGTCTTTAGCAATTATGTGTCACGTCAAATCCTTACATATTAAAAGACATATTACTGTGAGAAGAACAAAGTGTAACATATCACATCAGTGCCCTGTATGTCTCATATTCAGCATTAAAAAAACTCATATTCAGAGTGTATCCTAACTTAGTAATACTGTCCATTAAAATAGGTTCACTGTTATTCTGACAGCTTCTCTCCAGTCTTCAGCTGCGGAACTTCATACACTACAACATCAGGTAATTCTCATCCACTGCTTTGGTCCTTTCCGTTGAAGCGGTCACCACCTTCAGAGGAATTCATCTTGTTCTGTCTTTCTCTGCAAAAACAAGAAATCCATGAAATCAAATTAAAACTCTGACACATCGGAGCATCATAACACAGAGAGATATTTAACATATCTATGTTAATGGTGTTGAAGAGTTCCTCCAAGGGTCTGTACCTCCATGAACACATTAATATAAAGTTTTGTAAATTCAAAATATTCACAGCCAACAAAGAAAACACAAAAAATTACTTTTTACTTCAGTATAAGTTGTTGATGATGAATTATTGTATATTGCTTGCAGCGAACAGGCTTCACTTTACATCTGCTTCACTGAAGATGTGTTTAGTCTCGACTGTCTTAAAGAAAACTGTCACTATTAAGTCAGGTAACAGATAAACTACATATCAGTTCAAAAGTATATTATTAATCTAGCAGGTGTTATAGATGTTCCGTATGATCACCCTGCAAAACCAGTAAGATGTCAGAATTTTGTCCCATAATGCAAAGACAAACTGACGCAGAACTTCACTCACAACTGAAACAGATTAATAATTGATTAATAAGAAAATAAGAAAGTAGTTGTGAGAGATCTCCAGAGAAAAAAGCTATTATCTCTAAAACTTACCCTCGAGTCTTTCTATTTCCTGACAAACATCTTTCCACACAGCGTCCAGCACTTCGTCTTTTGGCTGCAGTCCATCCAGGATCACTAAAAAAACAAATGCTAAACATATAAGAGACATGCTCCAATAATCACAGACCCAATCCTATGAACAGTATCTTTGACTGGACTCTCACCTAGTCCAGACACCCTGCTCTCCATCTCCCGCCGGTTCTTCAGGTACATCGGCCACACATAGCCGTCAAAGTAACCGGGAGGATCAGGAGGGGTGTACACCCGGGAGCTGTCAATCGAAAAAGAAACAGAGGTTACGAGGAACAGAAAAAACACTAAATTAATTTGTTTGATGATCAAATCTGAAACCTTCGTCTCCTCTTGCAGACGTCGTATGGAATTTCAAGGAAGTATCTTTTGTCAAATAGATCGTTAAGAGGCCTGGGAAGGTAAACAATAAACACACGCACACACACAAACAGAGTGAGAAAAGTTGAGCCTGTAAAATACACTGTAATTTTGAAATCATTATGATAATGACTGAAATAAACGTGGTGACTGATTCCTGTCTCGTGTACCTGTGGTTGAAAATGAGGAATCCCTCGACTATCAGCACATACACGTCGGGCGGTGTCGTCTCCGCTGGGTTCAGGTCTCGCTGCCTCAGGAACGACTCAGGGTCTCTTTGCCACGAGTGGACGTCGCTCATCATGGTGTCCATGTGGAGAGCACTGAGCACTGAAACCCAGCAGTGACGCTACATGAGCACAAACAGCTTCTCAGAGAAATGTTTACACTCTTTACTCATTTGTAAGATTTTTCATCTTGTGACTGAATGTAAAATCTTAAAGCGATCCATTCCAAAGTAATCAGTTTTGTATGCATTGGTGTTCAATATCTATTTGTATATTTTGCTTACATTTTATTCTGTTTATTAATTAACATTGCTTAAATGGCCAGGCATAAATCTTGTGGACGGATCTTAAACTGAACTCTTATGTTCTTTCTTGGCCTTACAAGACTAGTCATGTTAAATATAAAGAAAATACCCATTTGCAAAAAAAATTACCTAGACTCCAGCTTTTTCTGAAAAAAACACCAAGGACATGATCTGTGTCCTTAATAGTATAAGTCCCCCTCCTGCATCCTTCCATCAGAAGGTCACAGGACAGAATGGCACAAATGATTGAAGACAAATGTAAACAAAGCAATTCCCTTGGTCTAAATCCAAACCTTGGACTTAAATAACCCACAATTGAACAAAGTGTCCTCACTGTCATATTGCTTGAAGCCATTGTGGTCCACCGGCACGACAGAGTCCTCCTGGAGAATGAAAGGACGCACTGTGATCACTCAAACTCTCCGACCTGCAGCCGGTGTGAAAGCTGTGATCTGACCTGGAGCTCTACCTTGAAGTATGAATCCTGTGCTATGAGGCAGCTGGTGGGTAGGAGCTGGTGCAGACTCTTGGACAGAGTCGACTTCCCACCATTGGTCATCCTGAAAGACATTCATATCACCTGTCAGCCACTTGAGAGCTGCACAGAAGAGATTTCTCCGACTGGACTCTGTTACAGTGACTTTTCTCTCGGAGTACAACTCTTATCAGTGTTTGACGCCACATGGATGTCACATGCTGCCGGGCTGTATTCACCTGGCTGTGTCTCCTATGCCCCACTGCATGAGTTTAGACCATTTAATAATGTGAGGATTAATACATGTTGTACTGCACCTCTGTGTCTCCCAGTTCAGAATCTCAAACTGACTAAATAAAGTAGGCTCATTGTTAAAAACTCAGATTTATTCATGTTGTGTTTTTTTATGATCCTTTGTGACAACAGCACGTGGGCAGTCATGATTGTATCTGAGGTGTAAGATGGTATAAACATCACAAGTGATATGCATTGAAAGGAGATCAACAAACCAGCACATTCACGTCCCATCATCCTGACTTACCCTCCCACTCCCACCACCAGTGTCTTCATCTCAGCTCGTTGTGTTTCCTCGCTGCAAAAAGTTGCTCGGATGTGAAACTGATCAAACCTGATTACTCGACAGATTATGTGCAGATTTAACTCGTGCACGTCTTTCTCTACAACTCCTCCGTGCTCGGTGCTCCCTCTGTTCCGCCACTGGTCGCTCCTCATTCGCTGATGGAGCCGCGACGTAACTGCCACGTCACTCAGGACCCTGCCCGTTTGCGAAAATCAAGACGCTATTTGAAACAAAGTCAAAATAAAAGTAAAGTGAAATGTGAAACTAGTGATACAACCGAATGAACAAACAAGTTAAAACAAAAAGATACAAAGATACAAAGAATGAAAGAGAGAAAGAAAGAAAGAAAGAAAGAAAGAGAGAACGAAAGAAAGAAAGAACACTTATTAAACAGAAACATCTTAAGTTTACTGACAAAATAGATGAATTAATACAAAATGTAAGAAGTGAAACAAATGTTAATAGATTTGATTTATTCATTTTTTTAATTTTGAATAGTATCTTTATCCTTTATTTATCTATCTATCTTTCTATTTATCTATATATCTATCCAACTAACTTGTATCTCTCTCTCTCCCCCTCTCTCTATCTATCTATCCATCTCAATCAATCAATCTATCTCTCTATTTATCGATCTATCTCTCTATATCTCTATATATTTATGTAACTATCTATTTGTCTGTCTAACTATTTTTGCTCTCTCTATCCATGTATCTATCTATCTCTCCATTTATCTATCTATCTAACCAACTAACTTGTATCTGTCTCTCTATCCATCTTTCTATCTATCTATCTATCTATCTATCTATCTATCTAACATTTGTTGCTCTCTGTCTCTCTCTATCTCTCTCTCTCTCTCTCTCTCTCTCTCTCATCATCCTGTTTAGCAGCAGTTGCAGGTCGGTGTTGTGCGCGTGCGCAGTGCGACTCGTCCGCCTCTCGCTGAACTTCCTCGTTGGCAGCAGCAGCAGCTTTAGCAGCTTCTCTTCTTTCTGCTGGGTTCGAGTCCAGCGTCGCTTCTGTCGAGCTTCTCCTCCTTCTCTCCTCCGAGTCCCGCAAATGTCGAAGCCTCCTCCCAAACCGGCCAAACCAGGTAAGACCACCGAACCGAAGACATGGGACACTTCGAATCCACCTCTGACTTCTCCACTGCACGAGGACAACGCACCTTGTTGTGCGGCGGCGGCTTCGTGGGCGGTGACCGTGTCAGTGAGTCCCGCAGATTTCTGTCGTCCGTGCGTGGAACACTGATCAAAAGGGCGGAAGCGAACTTCTCCGTGACTTCCACCGGTAGTCGGCGAGAGAAGCAGGTCCACGGAGCAGCTGAGGCAAGTGTCCTCGCTGCTGATTGACAGGGAGATCCAGCAACAGGCCTGTGTGTGTGCGTGCGTGCGCGTGCGTGCGAGTGTACGTGTGTCTGTGTTAGAGACTTCCCTATTTTTCTCAGTGAGTGTGTTGTCATCGGTGGGTTCCGATGTGCTGATCACCCTCTGGTCAGTGACTTTCCTCTTGACTTCCTGTCTGTGCTGCTGTTTGAAACCCAAGAGGAGGAAATGTGCCTAATAAGCACTGACAGTCAGGTGCAGGTCATTTCCCCTCATATTTAATATGCACTCTTTATTAAGACTTGAGGGGAAATGGATCTATTGGCAGAAATTGAATATAAAATAATCCTTGTGATGATTTCTCTGGTGTGTTTCATTTATATTGTACGACTTGTGGTTTTCTTTACCCTGAAATGGACCATTTGTATTTAAACACTTTATATTTCAGGAGCGGGTCCTCTCCACGAAGGCAGCCATGTTTTTTTTTTACAGTAACCAAACATCTTTTGAAATGTTAGGACAACTGAAGGCCACTGGTTCTCTTACATGTTTGGAAGGGGAGGGTGAGGGGTATTCAGCTGCAACACGCAACTTCACCACTAGATGTCACTAAATTATACACACTCAACCTTTAATGGGCCCGTTGAGACTGAAATCAACTTTTAATTAAGTGCTTCAGCTCCACTTGCAACACTGTATAACTTGAATGAAATTTATTTTATATAAATACAAGTACAGAGTCCATCTTTTGTTAGAGTTACTGGGCAATAAAACAATACTAAGTAATATTGCAATTTTATAGTCCTCAATAGCATAACAATAAAAGTCAATTTATGTATTGATGCATGGCTTATGCATTGTGTCAGCACAGTGAAAAGGCAAATGTTGTTAAGTCATAAAGAAGGGATTAAAACCTTCCGGAGCAAACATTTGTCTTTAATCTTCAAATAAATAATAATGTGACATTTAACATGATAATTATCGACTGATAATAGTTTTGAATCCTTTTTGGAACTTTTCAATAACAAAATGCAGTGTAATACAACACCCCAGTGAATTACGATATGTGTGAATGTTAAAATGCTACATTTAGTTGAAAGCATTTGTATGATCGTTTTCTGGGATGTAGTCTGCGGTGCAAATGGAAGGTTGGCACCGGGTAGAGAAGATTCTCATGAGGGGAGCAAATAAAGAAAGCTGTGAGTTGTCTTCTTCTCTGATGAAGTCAAAGCTGATAGCGGCACGTTATGTCATACTCTTCTTTCTTCTTGGTTATCATGAGTCGACTCCATGACCCCTCACCTGGTCGTGAGGTCAGATGAGATCCTCTGTGGGACAGATGGCAGCTGGATGCATTGTAGGAGAGCCGCCTCTCACGAGATGTGAACATCCCAGGACTCAGGTGTATGTTACACAGCTGAGGATGTGTAACATACATTCACTACCTACATGTTTTGAGCTGCATGGCGAGCAGCTTATACTAGATATATTTAACATGAATGTGCAGATTCAGAGATTTGAGAGCAGTTCCTCAATTTTTTTCCGAGGCGGACGACCTTGGTCTCTCTCATGATCATCTAAATTAGCCTGTGGTGGTTTCAGGACTGCTGGTAACTGACCTGGTAACTAATTCTGCTTAATTTGGAGCTGAATTAGTTGATTAATCGATTGGTTGATTCATCGTTTTGGCGAAAGACCTATTTCCTCAGGGTCCAGTGTTTTAAATAGTCGCTGCCTCAGTTTTATATATTATTCAACACTAAATGTATTTTTGTTTTGAAACTGGTTGCTAAACTAAACAAGACATTTGAAGATGACGCCTCCAGCTCTGCAAAGCTTTGCTTGGCATTTTTTGTCAACTGTTTTGACATTTTGTCGTCCAAACAATTAATCAATTTGGTTTATTAAAACGTTTCCAGTTTCTGCCTTAATGGCTCTTAAGGAAGGTTGTGGTGGTTAGGATCTGGGGTCGGGCTTCATGCAGAAATGAAGTAGCCACCCAGATCTGACATGTTTTTAGGAGGGACACGACTAGAGCTGTTGAAACTTCCCTTGCAATGATGATCATCTCAAATTACGTCACAAGCTAATAAAAGTGTCCTGATAACATTCTGTTCCAGCTGAGAGGAGATTTTTCTTCTCTTCTCTTTGCATGATGTTAGTCTCGGTAAATCTTTGTGAGTGCCCGGGGGGGGGGCAGAGAGAACCTGGACCAGTCGGCACAGGCTCTTGTGTGTTTTGAGCGACATGACCGGGCCTGCAGAGAAGACGCATTCTTTCTGAACAGAGCTGAGCTTGTGCAGCGACTCAGACTCTCATTCTGACTCACTGTGACTGTGTGTGTTTACTAAATAGGAACTTTGAGTAACGGCAGAGGGGAGCAGTTGCTTCTGTCCAACGCTCAGGCCTGGCCAGCTTCTCTTCGCTGTCTGGAAGCAAATTCATCAGTGTCAGTCTCACAGGAAGCTGTTTGATAATTATCAGCATCCTTATAAAGACTTCTTTCAATTCTGGCTTGTGAGGATAATACATTTTTTGCTGTTTGTTAATATAACAGGGACAACAAAGATAAACATTGTGATACAAGAAGAAATAATGTAACTGATGGATTGATTTTTATCAGTAAGTTAGGAGGATCTGCACAACTTAGACATCACCCAGTTTCAAGCGTAATGTAGAAGAGAGCACCCTTACTTCAGAGAAATCCAGATCTGCAGCAGATATCACCAAGAGAGTGAAAAACAAATATCTGTGTTAGTTTCGGTTCAGTGGTTTTTGTGTAATAAGGTGAACTTCAGATAACCCAAGCCCCAATAACAGTCCTTAAAATGAGAGAAATAAGAATAACACTGAAGCACATTTAAAAAGAAAAGTAATAACGTCCTGTAACTATCATCGCTGTCTATGTTGTCTGATATGCTGTAGTATGAAAAAAAGTTTGAGCGAACATTATGTTGAAGAATTATGCTTTCGTGGGTAATTGTGTCATCACATAGTTTGTCCAGAGGAACCTGTTCCAACACAGTTGTTTATAATGATCTAGGCAGTGTCTGCAGTGTGTGCAGCAGCTGAGGATACAGTCAAGTGGTGTCCTCACAGTAAGTTGTTCACTAGTTGGTGAAAGACATGGCTGGAAAGTCAACAAGGCAATATAAATATTTATTTTGAATTTTCTACTACTTAAAATTGGATTTAACCTAAACAATCCATTACTGGTCAGGCTGTAGTGATTAGAACACGGTGAGGGTTGTGGCCTCCGTCCCTGAACGCACCTTTAAAATACAATCAAACACTTTTGGATGATAATCGTCACAATACATAACATGACCAAATGCATGTAGGGGGGGGGTCCAGTGGATTTTTTGAGACGTGCCTGACAGCAGCTTTCTTGACAATAAGAGCATTGACAACTAGACAAATGGTAGAGGGACGTCAGTAGAGTGAAGCACTGAGTGATGTTTATCTACAAATCAGATGCAAATCAAAATAATCAAATAAAAAGCTGCTACTTTGGCTTGTGTTGTGTCCTGAACCTTGTATTAAAGATATTAAAGACACAGTTCAGCATTCTGTGCCAATGTGGTCCCAGAAATAAAGAGGATTATTGAAAACAAAGGTTTGGGAGCATGTCACTGTTTCTTTAAGTGATTTCTCTCGTTCTCTCTGAACTGGTTCAGCTTCAACCACTCTGGTTGCATTCCAGCAGCCGAGCCAACGGCAGGCTCGACCGTGAACCAGCGCAGGCCCCAGGACCCGCTGCCTCGGGGCTGCACACACAACCACCAGCTCCATGGTCCCTGCACTGCATGTACAAGTGTTAGAGGTTGTAGAGTCACATGCTTCTCACAGATGGCTCTTGAAAATGTATGGATAATTTCCGACACTGATTTTATTGAGCACGTGTGTGTGTGTGGAATTTACCAAAATA
The DNA here is from genome assembly GCF_947347685.1 of Pleuronectes platessa. NCBI lineage: Eukaryota > Metazoa > Chordata > Actinopteri > Pleuronectiformes > Pleuronectidae > Pleuronectes > Pleuronectes platessa. The sequence continues at coordinate 23,338,932 of NC_070629.1, read as the reverse complement.
AAGCCAAGATTATTTATACTGACTCACCTGTAGGCTCATTGTGGTTTCGTGGAATTGTGTCTGTTCTCAAATACAATGTGACCTGTTCACATTTCTGCTCTAACCTGCCACATACTGATTATCGGCCTTTTTCTCATTCCAGGTCAAGTTAAGGTGTTCAGAGCATCGTTCACCTTCGAACCCAGAACGGTAAGAGCCTCATATGTAAGATTGATTGTTTTTCTAATGTTTCATGAGTGTTGAAAACCATTTATTGAGTTCTTTCAAATCAGATTAAATACTGATTCGTCTGTCAATAGATTCATCCGTCACGTGGGTTTCCATACATGAAATAACGATATTGATCCTAATGAGTATTTCGGTTTACAGTGCTTCTTTGTGTATTTGCTTAATTTTAAACTATATTTGTGTGTTCAGCAAGCTTCGTTTTATTTGTGTGTTTTACAAAAGTTTTTGTAACTTGATTTGGTGACATTAGCATTTAATGAAACAAGAAATTGCATTGCAAAATTCTGCTATATTAAATCTCTGCATTCTACATTGTGCAGATTTTGCAACAATGATAAAAGGATATTTAACCACATATTTAGTTGCTGACCTCCAGTGATGCTTTGCAAATCAAAACTCAAACATGGTAAAAAGAGAGTGATAAAATGTCAGAAGTAGACTGTTTTAATGAATCCTTTAAAATGTGTGAACATGATGTTTATATTTAACAAAAACATGGAGAATAACTTAGAAATTGATTCAGTGAAATTGTCAGAGAATAGTTTAAAACATGCTCCATTAGATTTGAAGAGAGGTGGTGATAGATGAACGAGATATTCAGAGCACAGTCGTATGGGAAAGGACAAAACGTGACATTAGAGAAGCTGAAGCCAGTGAACCTGCTTAATATTAGAAGGTTATTGAAACATAAAAGCGACTCACCCAACAAATACCTCTAAAGAAGAACTCTTTATGTAAATAAAATAAAAACTTAAGACAGCTTCTACCTCCTCCATCAACACTTGTGTGTACGATCATCAAAATGTATCAGTGATGATTGTTTCAGTTGGTGGAGGAAAGGGGAAGAAGCCGGGGAGGAGAAAGTGGGTGAAATGTGACACAAAACTGCTGAGAATACCCAGCACATTATCTCAGGTTTTGTTTTTCTTAAATTTAGGTAATTTCACACTAACATGTTCTCATCGTTAACTTTTTGGTTTCCAGCCGGACGAGCTGTACTTTGAAGAAGGGGACATCTTGTACATCTCGGACACAGTAAGTGAAACCTCAGATTTGTCTTCGTCACCGTGTCCTCGTGTTTCACAAAATTCAAATAACTTCTTCCTCTTTCTTTTGCCCTATTTGTATTTTGTCATTTTCCATCGTCCGCTGTCATTTCTCCATTCTATTTATACTTCTCTGCTCCGTTCATCTCATTTAACTCTGGGATTTTACTAAAACAAAGACTTCTGCACGACTTTTATCCCCAGAGCGACACTAATTGGTGGAAGGGAACATGCAGAGGAAGGACGGGACTAATTCCAAGTAACTATGGTGAGTAGAAGTTTAAATGTGGGGATTGAAATATGATACAGACCTTTGTCCCATGAAATATTCCCTTCCCTGCACTGATGTTTTTGTTTTGTGTCTTCAGTGGCTGAGCAGGCAGAGTCTATTGACAACCCAATGCATGAAGCAGCCAAACGAGGTGCACACTCAACTACTTCCTCGTCTTATCTGTTAAATGTCTTTTGAGACATCTATCTATGTTGTAATACCTTCCCTCCCACACAGTTGTGTCTTTGTGGCGACAGTAAAAGCCGCTTTGGTCCTGTTCACATCTTTTTTCGCCCCTTTCTGCTCACACACTGTTCATATTATTAGTACCCATCTCATTTCGACTTTGTGTGCACGCTGTGTGTTCATGGGACATATTTGTGTGTTTGAACAGGAAATCTGAGCTGGCTAAGGGAATGTTTGGAGAACAAGGTTGGAATTAATGGGCTGGATAAGGCAGGAAACACTGCCCTCTACTGGGGATGCCATGGAGGACACAAAGGTAATATGTCTGATAGGAGAAAATACACCATCTTTTTGGTGCAGTTCAGCTTTCACTAACAAACACACATTATTTTTAGTTTATTTTGGACATGTAGTCAGATTTTTTTGAGGACAGAAGTGAAGTACTCAAAAACAGGAACTTGCTCTGTGAGTGTTCCAGTTCTGTAGTGCCCCTCCATTGTTCCCTGCTTGCTTTTGATGTGTCAAGTGTCTTTTGATGTTCAATTCCTCACGTAAACTTCTCTTTTTCTCTGTGCCAGATGTGGTGGAGGCGTTGCTCGGCCAGTCCAATGTGGAGCTCAACCAGCAGGTGAGATGGGTTTTAAAAGCAAACTCACTAATAATGATAATATCTTGGAGTGATATAGCATCTTTCAGCGTGCCCAAGGTTCGGAAAACTTTGTACCGGGACAGACGTGATCGCTATGAGCGGTTTCCTGGTTGGTAGTTCAGTTTCTCGGCTGGGAGAGAGTTCCAGAGCTGTGAGGGCTGTCACACTGAATGCCCCGTCATGGTAGGAAGGCAGGCCTGTATCCGAAGGCCGTAGGTTCCGAGGTGGAGTGTAGAGGTGGAGGAGGTCAGACAGATAGCGAAGGGCCAGGGCGTGGAGGGATTTGAATATGATGCTGGACCTGAAGCCAGTGAAGATGGATTAGAAGTACATGATGCAAATGGGGTTGGATAATATCAAAGTTGTTGCTCGTCGGGGTGTTTGTCACTGATTATGTTGTTTTGTGTCTCAGAATAAACTTGGGGACACCGTTCTGCATGCGGCGGCCTGGAAGGGATACTCCGACATTGTGGAAATGTTGCTGAACAAGGGTGAGTTTGTCATCTTCTGTTTTTTTTATGTTTATCTGGAAACGTATCAAAAAGGGCGTCAAACAGGGAGAGTTTCAGAAACATTCGATCAAAGCATATAATGAGCATTTGACTCCAGATTGAGGAAATAAGGCCATTTTGTCTGTGCTCACATGCAGTTTTATTTTTGGGTTAGGGTGTGTCTTCCTGTGTAGTTTCTATTTTGTTGTGTACTTTCTTTTCAGATGCAAGGACGGACATTAGGAACAATGAGAACAAGCTGGCTCTGGAAATGGCCACTAACGCTCAGTGTGCTACACTTCTCAAGAGGAAGCAGGGAAGCAGTAAGTACAGCTGCCACTAGGGGGCAAGATTGCAGCACTCGAGCTCGGTTTAACATGCACCTGGATGTTAATATGCAGAATCTGTGGACAAGTAAACCAGATTTACTGGTTTGTGGTTTGTAGTTTTGACCAATCAGGTTTGGCTTTGGTTGCCCACAGGTGAACAGTCCATGTGGAGTGCAGAGCAGGAACATGTTGATCAAAATGCTTTCGCTTTCGGCCTCGCAATATATCTGCATTCATACGCAGATATCTATGAATAGAGTTTGACCTTTAATGTTGTCTGGATCTAAAACACCTACAAAAAGTATCTGCTTGTTTTGTGTGAATACACCAGACTGTAGACAGTGACCATCAGAAGATAAGAGACTTAACCGACTCTGAATATCCACTTTCCGAGGGCTAACTCCTGGTTGGAAAACATTTTTTAAATAAAATAATGAGCAATGTCATGTTAGTACCCAAAACAGATTATTGGATGAAGATTTGTATATCTCTGTCATGTGACTGCCACATGAGATGAGCCCAAGTCTATTATCCTGCATAAAAACATCACCTGGGTAAAGCCTGAGCTTCTGAATCTATAAATATAATGCCTGTGTTGTCTTGTGTAAGCAGCATGAACTAAAGATGTTGTACTTAATCAAAGTTAATATTCCTGTTGAGAACTGGATAAGGGATGAAGAGGCTCTTAAACCTAAGGACCACTTACAGAATCACAAGGTTTTGAAGATGGGAATTTTAAAAATACTGCTAATCACTGTTCTTTTGTCTTCGTACAGCCGTCACCCGCACAATCAGCAACGCTGAGGAGTATTTGGACGACGAGGACTCGGACTAAGCTGAAGCGTTGACACTGTCTTCCATCGGTAGTTGGCGGGTTGGGAGAGTTTTTTTATTACAGACCAAAAATGGATTTGCTGCTCTGTTTTTCATCTGTAATACTTATTTTCGTTCTCTTACTTTGTACAAACACCTCAGTCCTCGACCCTCTGCATCGCATCAGTGTGAATCTCACAGCATTGGATTGATGCGATGTTACTGTTTGCCCGTTTTTTTTCCGAAGCTCATCTCCATGTGCAAGGAGTTGGTCTTGGATCATCGGTTTCACACTGCGGGCCGAGGGGCAGAGGTTACAGTACGTAGTTGTGGAAAAGGGACCAAAGCTCTAAGAAGCACATTTCAAGCGTAGAGATTATGATTAACCTATTTAAAGTGGGAATTAAAGTGCCAGTGCAGATTAAAGGATCGTGTGTAGTTTTCAAGCGCCACTGAAATTCCTGAACTGCAGAGTCACCTTAAATGAATTGGATGAATCTCTTGATGCTTTGTCACCACTGAGCGTAGTTTATGTATATTTATGTACATTGGGGAGGCAAAGCAACACGTGTAATATTTTCCCTTTTTAATATGAGACATTCCTGTGTTATCTGCTCGGTCAAATTTAAAATAAAATGGGCCTAATGGGGGAAAGATTCAGGAAACTGTCATGTATGGTAGTGATGCTCCCACCTTCACAATGTGATGTCATGGAATCTCACCTCTCACTTTTCGTGCTGCAGGGATTTTGGTCTGTGTTGTAACATTTCCACTGCTGTTCAACATCCATCAGCTCAATGTAACTAACGACAAATCTGTCCTGTGTAAAAACCTTTGTTTCGTCTTTCTAGCTTTTGATGGTTAGAATTCCATCCTGGGAGCAATTTGTCTGGTTTCATTGCTGTTTTCCTACAAAGATTATTAAAGTGCCTTAAATATGTGCTATGTGTATGGTTCTGTTTCAATGTGAACATGTCATTCTTCAGATGATTTAGTTTGAGATTTCTATCTGCTTTGTCTTCGATCTGCAATAAATTGTTTTTAACTTAAACGTCACATTGAGCAGATGTCTTTTAATCAGATGGCAAATATACTATAGATGGTAAAAAAATGATACCTAGTAGAAAGGCCAGTCTTCTTATCAAACCACATTTAAATTCACTAGATCCAGATTAACAATTACAAAGAATACGGACTCTGCCCCGATTCGGATACACATCAAAGTTCAATGTGTTGTTCCTTGGCTCATACTCCACCCCTCTGTGGAACTTCACAGGAAATAGGTGGAGCAGTTTTTGGCGTAATCCTTCTAACAAATAACAAACGAGAGATAATTCCTACTTAAAAAGCTTCAAGAAAAACCCATATTCCACTCATTACTGTGAACAATTGTGCAAACAGACCCATTCTATACGTGTAGGTTAATAAGATTGTTGACTGTATATTAATCCAAGCAGGAATTCACACAAAATAAATCCTCTGAAAACATGTTGAAAAGTCAAAGAATTCCTTTATTAAAAAGTCAGCATGTTGATGACATTCCAGAGAATGAGAGAAGGCAGAAAGGGCCAAAGAAAAAAAAGACATGTTGACAAAGTACAGCGAGTCCTTGATGAGGGATTTGGGGATTTGGGTGCATGCTACATAACTGCAGGAGAAACAGAAACAGAGTGGTGAAGCAGAGAAGAGGCTCCGGACTTTGAAATGATTTTTCCCAACATAGACAAGAACGGCAACTTCAAGGAGAAATATACGTCTTCCTCTTCACACATCTGCCAGACGCACAGAAGCATTTTTATAAACTGAAATACATAAATAAACAGATCTGTGTATTGTATGAGTGCACGAACAGCAGAGGAAACACAAGCAACTGGTATTTATCAAGAGAGCTGACGAAACCATATCTGCCTTTCAGCTATTTTTAAAGAGATGTTATTTAGAAAACAAATAGAAGTCTGCATCCATCTTGAGAGAGCCTGGTTAAAACAAGGTATAAGTTAAAAAGTAAATCGGAAATTGTTTTCATCGAGCAGATATGAAGAAGAGAAGAGTTGTGAGAAATTAATGAATTTGTGAAATAAGTCGAAAGCTGGGTAAACTTGAATGTAGGTTTCCCATCAAGAGGATACAGCGAGAGGTAGCATCTTGAAAATCAACTACTCTCTGGGTTTTCTCGTAGCACAGAGTCAGACTGAGCAGCATCAGGTGACTGTGTCCGACCTTCAGCTTCCCATGGGGGTTTCATTGTTCCAGTTTTCATCCTGTAAAGTCACCGTACACAACTTTACAGTGCACACAACACTGATAATTCACTGCCTCTCGACAATAATGCTCTCTCAGGTCGCAGAGGATATAAACTCTGTTAGTTGTGTGGGGGGGGGGGAGACGAGAGGAAGCAGCTCTGATGCATTGATTTGCTGAACAAAAGCTTCAGCATACAGTGAGCCACACGTGCACACAAACAGGAATTCATTGTAAGGTCAAACAAAACAGCAGCATGTGTTAGGCTCCACCCAGAAGCTGGGCTGATTCTGTGATACCACTCAAACATGAATGATCCCACATAAGATGAATCAAAGGCTTCTGCACAGTTAAACAAATAAGGCTGCGAGTGGGACCAATATTGTCTTGATTCATTGTTCAGTCTTTTACAAAAGTGAAAATATTGTGAAAAATCTCAGCTTCTCATTATCAGCCTCTTCTGACGTCTTGTTTTTGTCTGACTAGCAGATTCACTTTCCATCAGTAGACTCATCAATTAATCAGCTGATCGTTGCAGCTCTGAAAGCATCAGGAACCAACACATTTGATTTATGGTGGAAATATGAATGTTTCTACCCCTTCATGTTTGCAAAGCTCGTTAAATCACAAGTCACCATTTTACACAGGCAACGCCCCGGACTACTTTGTGGCCAGGGCCTGTTGCCAGGCCACATCTCAGGAAAATACCAACGGTGAATTTTGGTTGTCATTTGACTCTCGGGAAGAAATACATCTTCCAAATTGTTGAACCACCCTAACATCTCAGTTGTCATTTTTTCTAAACCATATGATCGATGATTTCAACGTGTTTCCAAGATTCTACAACCAGCATTGTAAATTAAAACATTCCCATTATCACATGAAAACAAGAAAATCCCAAATGTGAATCACTACTGTTGCTTATTCTTGATTTCCCCCTTTATCCTGCTGTTTTGTTTTTGTAACGGATGAGAGCAAGTAAGGACGGAGACGCTGCCCCACCAACAAGGCACATTTGAGCGTAAAACTTAGCCGTGTCATATTAAGGCCTTTTCAGACACGAGCTGAGGTTATTGTTCAGCTTTCAAGGGAGACAGAGATCCGATGACCTCTCAGAATCATGTTAGTAACGATCGCCTCGGTTAGCTTAGCCTAAATAAGAAATACAGACATACAAAGGAAGGCTTGCACTCTATCTTCATATCCGTTATAAATATAGTTGATCCTTGGTGTCCTGAACTTTTCACGAGCTTAAAAAAAAAAAAAAAAAAAGCCCTTTTAACCGTAAGACAAAGTATTTATGTGATATTTCAATTTTTAAATGGTTCATTTAAGGAGCGGGAATTCCGTTGAATCCTTAAGTGGAACCTAATCCTCCAGTTTGTCTCAAAATGTCCGAAACAACCAGAATTGGAGAAGTGTGGTTTTCACCGGAAACGCATTGCACCAATGTCTGCAAATATAAACTTCTTCATTCAGATGAAAAAGATTAAAATCACATGGTCATCTCAACAGGGAAGTATGGTCACTGATATAAATCTGCACGAACGTACGATTTCAATCAAAAAAAGGAGGAATTTCATAAGAAAGTGTCAAGGATTTGTTTGAAATAAACAAAATGTGTTTGAAACAATGTGAACCAGAGAACACTTTAATCCATCTAACTGCTGCTCGCCGCCAGCAGGGCCTCATTCATACACCTCAACTAGAATCCCTTCTTTTAAACACGTCTGGGAATAAATAATATCAGATAATATCAGAGCAGTGAAGATTTCACTCTGGCTAATCAATGATAAGATATGAAATAATTAACTAGAAGCTGAAGATGGGTGACTGTGTTCAGTCTGTAATACTGACGAGCTGATGCACACTATCCCACTGCCATGTACACGTATGCATTATGGATACATGTTTAAACCACTGCTCTATTGCACATTCAGCAGGTTTGAGAAAAGCTGACATCCTCAAGGACCCGATCAAGAATGCTGACTGATCTTTTCTTACATTGCACAGAGTGGCTCTCGTAGTCCTTTAAAAACCACTTAAATATTCACTGACCCTGGTCTGAATACCAGTGGATACAACTTAACGTCAAAGCAACTGGAGCAAATTGTGGCTTTAAACGAACGCTGAACTTAAGACCTTTCAGAATCGCATCATAAATAATCAGCCGAGCGAAAAGCTGTTGCGAATATGTGGAATTATTCAGTCGACGGACACAAACTTCTGAAGCTGACAAACGGAATCATCCTCACTTCATGCACACCAGTAGAACTGAGCGATTGGGAATCCAACATGAATCTAGTAGAGAATGAAAAGTTAGTCTTCACCTTGGAGATAAACAAATATAATAAAATCTTAACTCCATGTCCAATTACGGGTTTTTTTATACTTCGACCCCAAAATGGGGGCCTGAATACCCCCCTTTGAAAGAAGGAGACGTTTAAAAGCTCAGAAAGAAGGTTAGTCAATTAACCTTTAGTAAAGATTTGTTTGTCAACAACACGTTGATCAACATGAGTCAGAAAGAAAGCCAGCTTTAAGAAGAGGGTCGTGAAAAAATGAGCAAAAAATTGAGGTTTCATTTTTTTTTCCATTTCATGACATTTTCTTTTACCTCCATTCCCACTTCGCTTTGACCTCCAGATAACACAGAGGTCAAAGGTGTAGTTGCACAAAAAAACTAGGAACTAAAATCGATATAGTTTAAACACAGTCTGAGAGTCAGACGCTTGTGTGGAAGAACAAAGTCACACAGACGACAGCTTCTCAACTTTAGAGCCCGCTGCCAGGCTGCAAGTAGAAAACAATGGAACTCTTCTTCTTTTTCTTTTTTTTTAAATAAATAAAGTCATTAGGATGGTTAAAATAAAAATAAAAGAGAATGAAATTACTGGGATAAAAACAAATGATATATTTGACAAACATCTAATAAAAATTCCCTCCCAGAAAATAATTTCTTTCACAGATTTTTTCACTTCTTTTGTTGTTGTTGTTTTTTTTTGAAAAAATGAAAATATAGTTTTTTGTTCCATGTTCTTTGCAAGTGTCCATTTAAAAAAAGCATTGTAGTACCAATGAGTCATTTTTGAAATATATCTACAGCTGTACAATAGGTCTTGCCAGTGATTTCATGAAAAACAAAAAAATTAGCGTTTTCCTTTTACATAAAAAGCGTCTTTACAGACATGGGTTAAAAAGGGTCATAATAAACAATAGAAAAAGAAGATAGAAAAACCAATTCTGCTAATGAGATTCTTGGAGAATCGTCTTTTCTTCAATGGCCTGTTTCACTATTTCAGCCAACTTCAACCGGTCCACTTTATCTGAGAAGGCTCGTCCTGCAACGGAAAAGATGGCGGTTAGAAAAACCTGTAATAATAAATAACCGGAGGAGCAAACAATTCATGTAAAAAGAGTTAAAGATTAGTGTTGATTTGGAAAATAATCAAGATTGTAATGCTTAACTAATTATGCAAATCACTCATCTGCTTCGTTATCTATTAGACTTTAACCACAGAGACAAAGACAAAACATACGGAGCCTTGTTTTCTGTTGATAGTCTAAAAAAAATTGCTGTAGTCTTTTTTACATTACTGATTCCATCTGTATCTTTTCAGATAATTGTCTGAGGTTGATTATTTTATAGTTTAAACATAAACTTATCATCAACAACTATGTATACAAACACAAACACAACCAAATATAGCGCTTGAATTGAAAATGTACACTTATATTTAAATTTCACAGAACAATATCTTCTTTCCTACATTTTTCATTCTGTAAAATAAAAACGTTTCAGCGAAGGTTCTCAAAACAAGGCAACTTTTCAACTAGACGTCAAAAGATAAAACAGCTGCGTTGATTCTAGTTTAACACTAGAGGGGATAAAGAAAGTTGGAGGGCATCTGCTGAGGACAGACAGACATGAGGTGGTACTGACCGTCCCAGCTGAGCCCCTGCAGACCTTCTCTCAGCTGTTTACAGTCTCTGTTGAACCTCCAGGCGTCGTGCATCACCTCGTTCAGCTTCTCGTCCTCGTTCTCTCCTGGACAGACAAAAACATTCCCCTCAGATGCTGCCGTCTTTCACCCTCAGCCATTTTTGCATTGGCAGGAGAACACTGTCTCAGTATCTACAGCTCATGCAGCCTGACGACAATTCGAAGGAGAGAATCTAGAGAATCGCTGAATCATAATAATAACAAATATATAAAAGGTGGGCAGGAAAACATGAACCAGGTGATGAGTCGTGATAAATAAGAAACACTCAGCACATGTCCTCATCAAGCCTGTTAACATAAGCCACACAGACCAGGGCAGAGCTGAGAACCCATTTAACACTGCGGCTGACAGGAAGTTATATTTCAATTTCATGTCATGTGCTTCAATACTAATTATTATTGATAAAACGTCTGAGAAAATCATTAACAGTTGATCATCTGATTCCTGAACATAAGTTTTGTTCTCATCTACAACTGGAAGAAGATTAGATATTGATAGAAAAACAAGTCTACTGAAGACACACTCACGTCACTCATCAATCAACAGAACTTCAGGAAAAAGTGTACACAGTTCATCTGTGGTGTTCTGTATGGCATCAACCTTCATGTGTCTTTGCAGTATTTTTCTCACATACAATACTGGTTGCATGTCTGTGTTTGGTGTAGTTAGTTATAATCTCTCATGTTTTACTAACCAGCTTGTGGTAATATACACTGTGCAATGACGTCTCGTAATTTTTCCAGCGCTACGTTGGAGTCTTCCCCTCCGTTCTCTGGGTCGTGAATGAAGAAACCATCACTGGGCTTTGGGCTGCGACAGGAACACCAAAAAACATTTCGGACTCAAACATTGATATTTTATCGAATACACAGATGAACCAGGGCTATTTCCTACATGGAGAGAGAAAGATCCAGTGCAGCAGTGACTGAAGAGAATGAGTGTAATCTGTGGGGCAGTGTGTCTAGACTAGAGAATACATGAAATCATCTACTTTATGTCTCAACCTCTTTTTAAATATAAAATGAGAAAAAGCTGATGAAAAATAATTTGACAGAAGATTAATCATACCCAAAAAGTTTCCGCTTCCTGAGGATCGGGTTGTTGACAGAGTTTAGAGGCTTCAGGCTGACGTTATGATCCTGAATCCTCATGTTGGCCAACTGCTCTGCATGGGCCTGCTGGATACCTGCGACTACAGCCTGGGACAGAGCATCAGAGGAGGAGGAGGAGGAGGAGGAGGAGGAGGACACTATAATGCATGTTATGATAAAGTAAGCTGGCTGACGACAGGGCCCCTGCTGGTGACTTCATTCAGGAACAGCAGGACGACCGAGCAGCCTTGGTGCAGTGCGACTCTTTCACTTTTAACTCCCCACTCACCTTGTCCATCATCATCTGGGCGGACGGCAGCACATTGTCTAGCGCCTCGGTGCAGTTGAGCCACGGGTGATCCAAGACTCCCTCAATAGTCAGCCTCTCCTCTGGCTTCACCTTCAGCAGCCTGAGGGGAGCAGGTGAGGAGGGGAGGGAAAACAGAGGGATGAGGGGATGAGGGGATGAGGCGATGGATGGAAATTGGGAAGAAGGAGAGAAGGAAGGAGATAAAGTGGGGATAAAAAAAAATACAGGAATAAGACATAAGATGCAAGCAGGAGTCTGATCATTTTTTAATACTAAAAACTAAAAAACTTTTACAACTTAAAAATGTCTTTCCAGGTGTGTTTCTGAATTATATTTAACACGTCTCATATGTTTGACAAGTGTTAAAAAATGAAGTCAGGGTACACTGTGTGTGATTTAGCTGGTGGAGAGACATAAGAAGGGAAAAGGACCTACTTGCGAACAATGTCCTTGGCCATCTCTGAGATCTGGCTCCACTCGTCTTCAGGGAAGTCAAAGCTGGCCGTCATAATCTTCTTCCTCATGTCCTTTGGGATTGTGCGACTGTGGTGTTTGGAGTAAAACGGGGGATAGCCACACAACATTACGTAGATTATCACGCCAAGAGACCACAAGTCACAGCTCTGGAGAAAGACAAGAAACATTTAAGAAAAATAAAATCACCAACAAATCAAATATGAGGAACAAGACTTAAAGTGAATTGATGCTTCTGTCAACAGACCTTGTTATAGGTGTAAGGAGTGGGTGAGGTAGGTATAATTCCAGACTTTTCCTTCTGGTGTCTTCTTTGAGCCTCAAGTACCTGAACAGAGACGGGGGCACAAGGGAAACATCAAAGACATTAATTTAATAATCATTTACAGTTTATGATGTTCCAGAGCCATCAAGACTAAAACACGTTGTCTGTGCTGTGTTTGCTTCTTACCTGAGGTGCTACGTAGTAAGGGGTGAACTGAGGGGTCATCAGGTCGCCTTGATCTATTTTGGCAAAGCCAAAGTCACACAGCTTCACAGGCGCGTCCTGTGGAAAAGGCAGAACACAGAGTGAGAGGGATGAAAGTAGAGCAGGAACAGGAATATACCTTAGTGGCTTCTTATAAAACGTTTCACTTAGCTTATATCTCAGTGGTTTCATAGATTTTCACTTGATAGAATTTCTTGTATCTGTCACAGTAACTGCATATTGGATATTTCCAAACCTTCATCACTATCCTGGTTCACAGTCTGACAGATATTTCCTCATCACAGTGTTTCAAAAAGTAAAGCACAGGCTGCAGTCTTGAAGTTTAGCAACGATTCTATTCATATACTGTATTCTATGGGTCCAGTTGATTTGTCCAAAAGTACAAGTAGTGAGAACTGTGGTGATATTTGTGATACTTCAACTGCAGCATTTACAGCTGAAATCTGTGAAACTTCCACTTACTAGAGAGTTGTCCTTGAAGAGCAGGTTCTCTGGCTTCAGGTCACGATGCGCAATATTAAGGGAGTGACAGTGTTCCAAGGCTTGACTGATCTATAGGAGGAAGAGACATAAGACTGAGTGACCACCCTGTGTGTGTGTGTGTGTGTGTGTGTGTGTGTGTGTGCACGTGTCTGTCTTCACCCACCTGTTTAGTGACCTCGCTGGCCATCTTTTCAGTAAAGTGCCTGTGCTGACTGATTCTGTGGAACAGTTCACCGCCTTCCATCATCTCCATAACTATGAGAAGCCTCGCTCTGCAAAAAAAAAAAGAAAAAAAGAAACAAGGGGATGATCAGAGGAAACTGACAGAGGGGGGATGGATTTACCCAACAACACACACACACAAACACAAGCCCTTTACCTTGGACTAGACTCATGTGGGAACTGGACACTATTAGCGTAAACCTCCAGGATTTGCACTATGTTTGGGTGGTTGGCACACATCATATGGAGACGCACCTGTGTGGAACAAAATCAAACACGGAGTAGAGAGTAAACGTTACATTTTCAGTTTAAAATCATGCAAAAAAACTACAACACCAAAACAGAATCCCATCCTTTATACAATCAGTCTGTTAATCCTCATGAGAATCACAAAAATGAATCAACAGGTGTTTAAGCAGAATCTAGCATTTGAAGTTGTTTCATCTTATTGCTATACATTAATATGTGTGTCTACAACATCCGGTTTTAACAAGCAAGGTGAGTGATGCAGTACATTTTCATATCAGAGAAGAAATTGGGTGATGGTCTTTTTTAGAGAAGATATTTTGACAAGTCACAGCAGGAAAAGCACAGGGTCCTGGGCTGAGCTGCACTGTTTTACTTCAGTTTCTGGACTGATCGAAAAATGTTCTCAAACCGGTGTGCCCTGCCGTATTAAAAAGACAGTGCACACAATGGATTCTTAAGTTCTCTACAAATGTGGCAGCTGCTGCTTTGTGTTGGCATCAGTTGAAGATGTTGTTTACCTCTACTGAACCTCTCCTAGGAACTGAAGGTTGTGTAGAACTTTAGTATAATAGGAGCTCTGACACCACAGCTGCAACGGTTTTATCTTTATTCAGTCGTGTTCATCATTGCAAGCTACTGCCTAAAGAACTGTTAAATAAAACAGATTCTACAAACTGCAAATTATACAGCTGACAATGAGGAGGCATCTGCCAACTAATTATGCAGTGTCAGTCTAAGCAGAGAGTAATTTGCAAGAGGGACCGAAACCTTGTAGACCAGAAATGCAAATTGACCTCATCCTTACACATACTTAACCTCCCCCCTCTTTTAAAAGATAAGTGCCTATAAAATATTTTGTTTTCGGAGGTAATAACGAGTGTGTATTTGCTAGTCAGTGACAGCTTTCACAGTTCAGCAGTGAGAACGCTGGTGTGAAGTCTGTGTTGCTTGTTTTGACTGGATGTCTCACGACTCGACTGCTGCTAGAGCTGCTTGATCAAAACAGAAGGCTGCTAATGACATGGAGAGGCAGCGAGACAAACTGTTCACCACAGGAAGACGGCGTCGCAGACAAAGAGGCACAGGAGACAGATTGACGAGGGAACGGGAAACAGGAATTAATAAAGACAGATAACAGGCGGGCAGACGGAGCATATTGACACGGCCAAAGACAACAAACAACAGGCATTAATCACAGCCGCAGCGGAGATTCCTCTAACCTCATTTCTGGCCTTGGGGCGATCGATGAGGATCTTCAGGGCCAGGCGTTCCTGAGTCGACTTCTTCACACAAACTCTGAGCAGGGAGGGAAACAAGAGTCAACAATCACAGAGCACGATACGCCAATTATTGTCGTTCTGTAGCGCGACAGGTTAAACGGTGTGGGATGGATGAGTTTAAATACATTTCTGTAAAAGGTATACACAGCCAGGCATGTATCAACGTTCTAATCGGTATAATAAAGAGACATCATCATCATAAAATCAGGTCACTTCTCTAAATATATAAATTTGTTCCCTATTAGCTGTACTGCTTATCCTTTGAGGATGAAGGGACGTGATCCCAGCTGACACACGGAGAGAGAACACACTCGACCGGTTATTTCAGGAGTGACATTTTGACAATCAAGATTCTCTAATTAAAGCCCACGTAGCCACGGGGCAAACATGCAGACTCCAGACAGCAGGTTCAAACACATTGACATCTTGCTGTGAGGCGAGAGTGCTAACCACTGCAACAACCCAAAATTATCTCAAAGGCCATCAATTGTTTGATATGATGCCAGACAGTCTCAAGTCTTTTCCCTTTGCAAAACACAGCTGAATTAATCTGTCGTAGTGTGTAGTCTTATGAAATGACAGGGGCTATAAGCCTGACCTGACATTTTTGTTTCCTTTAGAGAAGCCACAACTGGAGTATGCCATTTTCTGCCGTTTTATTTGAAAGTGAATATTACATTTTGATTGTAGATGCAGATCCATTTTCAGCAGATCAGCGAATCTGTTAATGAACTAATGAGTTCAGCTCCAGTGGCTGTGATCAGTGTTTAGCAACACGGCAAAAATACTTGTTGTGTCAGGTTTAAATTTCATTCAAATGCTTAAAAAAGCTTTTTTTGACCAAATTCTTTGTGCTTGAATGTTGTTTTGAAGCTGATAAACTTCCGCACCCTTATCAAAGTCTGGGTAATGTGTGCTGTGAAATAAATGTGTTCCAGCACTTTAAAAAACACAGAGAAAAGAGAGCAGCTGACTCTGCGGAGCTCAGAACTGTATTTTGTCAACACGACAGTTGTTTGGGGAATATGAATCAGGGCTGCATGTTTGTAACGAGTGTAAATCCGAAGAAAATTCTCAATGGTTGTTAAATATTCTTCATCGTGACATGAAATAAACTGAATATCCCTGGCAATGGTTTTCTTCACACTGGGATTGTAACAGTACACGTTTTGACCACAGACTCAAACACGCTTCATTTTCTGAAAAGCTCATTAACTCCTTCAGTGACTCAAATTTGAAGTCGAATTAAAACGGTTGCTCTGGCCCTTAAACTCAGATTAGACTATTAAAGCTTTACTGCAAGAAACATTCTGCATAGGCCGAAGTTCAGTTCACTGGAAAGCAATACATAATGAATCACTATGAGACAGGAGGAAGTGAGCTTTGGGAATGGATAAAAACTAGACAAAGGTCTGAGTGGAAAAGTGTCAGAGTCAGAAAAATAAATAGAGGGGCTGAGTAAGATTTGCCAGAAAAACAAAGAACAAGTACAGCTTAAATCATAGAGTTGAAGAGTATGTTGATGCAGAGACCTGATGAGTCAGTTTCTCAGTATTTTTGCCACTTGAGGCCAAAACTGTACAAAATAACAGGTTGTTCACTGCTGATCCAGAACTGCCTGGGATAGCTTCAAAGTGCCGAATGGGCCGGAGGAGTCGGTATTAGACGATGATATATTACAGCTGGAATCAGCAGGGCAGTGAGACCTGCACAGGCGACACTGCACACAGCCTAAGTGGAGAGATCTGGACCCGGAGCACTCGCTGGCTCGCTGGGACTTATTGTAGTAAATGAATAAATCTCAGGATATATACACATTATTTATACAGGCACATAATGTTAGTGACAGCTGAGGCAGGAGAGGAGAATACTGCTGCGCACCGGCAGCTTAAAGAAGTGGCAAACAGCTGTTTTTAATCACTGAGCCAATGTCTGAACATGACAGAGATACTCTGAACAACAACTGTAATTAACTGGTGGTGATTCGATTTACAGCACAACACAACTCCACTCTGTCCTCCAGATTAACCACATAACTCTGTGCATAACAGTTTAAATGTAAAAATACTCGAGTCATTGCTGCTTATTGGTAGTATTACACACAAATGTGCTGTCCTGTTATTCCCCAAGTCTTAGAGTGGGAATGATTACAAAGAAGAATTCACAAATCAAAAGAAACTGCGGAGGTTTAACCCTGGAACATAAGGACATCCACTAGCTTTGACACAGTTTCCTCTATAGCATGTTGACAACAGCCTGCAAGAGCCTTGACTCAAAAAAAGAAGTCAAAAACAGGCCACAATCCTTTCACTCAAGGGTGTATGAGACAGACGCTGAGCTGGAGATGTCTCAGATGCTGTACCTACGTGGATTGAGTCTGTGTCATGACAGCCAGCCCTCGGTTGAGTAAATGCCGTCATGAATATCAGTCCTCTAATCATGTCTGATGTTTTTCATCAAGATCAATGTAGGTCGGATTTCTCCGATCCTAAATAACACCAGTTCCAATAAGAGTGTCCCTTTCTCAGCAAGTGAGATGCTACAGATGCAAACAGATGCTATAATGATGTCACCTGGTCATGAAATACTACTTTTTCTGGTTCTAATTCGATAAAAAACAAAATTCTATGCAATAATGGCCCATCAGCAGCAATCTGACACAGTGCACACACAGTTAAATCAGTAGAAACAGTGACATTTAGATGGTGAAGAAACACAAACTGTGTCTAACCTGACTGGTCCACTGATGCCGGCTCCCAGCTTCTGTGTCCAGTTTATATTGTACTCGTCCAGAATCGATGATTCCTGTTGGGAACAGAAACCACAAAAAATACCCATTAAAAGTTTGAAAGAAAAATCAGCGAGGCAAACAATTGAATTAAATAAAACTATTGCTAATATAATAATGAGATTATGGATCCCTTTCACTTTTTCCCAGGAATCATTATAGTTTTACGTCATGCAACACAATCAACAGCCCAGAGCCAACTTGCATCCCCCGGGGAAAGAAAAACCAAACACACATGGTAAAAGAAAGACCACTCCCAATCATTATCACAACACAGGTCATCAAGTGAACTGGTTTGTCATAATACAGACTTTAGAGTTTCGCTGATTCTACAGATGTTCTACTCAGTGAGAGCAGCGGATTGTGTGATAGCAATCTAAGCCATTACTACCTTTCTAGATACTTGAGTTAATCCTTCACTCATTATTCTTGAAAAACAGGAATGTCGGCTGCTATGAAACATCTAAACTGTATAAAATGTAAATTTAGTGACTGCTGCTATAGAGGGATAATAGAAGAGGGATGGGATTCTGTCCTGGAAGAAGATGGTTGAAATGATTGAAATCAAGTTCTTACAATAAAGACATGTGCTGGGTTTGTATTCTTTTTTAGCTTTGTGATCATTTCCAGTCTTGAGAGGTATTTACATAAAAACTGTTTAATGACCCATCATCTTTTTAAACTTGCATATACCTGAAATTCAAGATGGTAAAATTATTAAAATAGCAATTTTTCTGAGAATATATTGGTCTCGGCCAGCAGAATATGATAAATCAGAAGCCACTGTAAGTGAGTCGTAGGGAGGAGACACGATACCATCATGTCTCCTCCCTATGACTCCTTGCCAGCCTCTTCACAGCTCTGTAAACGCAATGAACGTCATGATAATCAGGATTATTATGCAACACAAACTTAGTTGCTCATATTCCCCACACAGCTGCACAGAGATCTGACTTCCTGTCAACCATTATCCAAGATAACGTGTCTAACAAACCTCCTTACCAATTGGCTTAATTCATTTTAGGTTTTACCAAACCAGATATGAGCAAATTCACATGGAATTGACAAGGTTTGTAAATAAATACAAAAACCAAATGCACCCTCAACAGATCAGCTGCATTATACTTAATACAAGACACAATAATATTAACCTAATTCCTGAGAGCCATCAGCTTAGGCAGAAACCCCACAGGCTGTTTGCATACTTGGTTCCAAACCTCGTAACTAAACCTGCTCTGAGAAAGTTAGTCATGCACTCCAGGTTTACCATGATCGTTTCGTGGTTCTGGTTGTGCAAGGGTCTTGACACCAGAAAGTCTGGATCAAGCAGGTACACCACTAATCTTTTTTCTCTCATGATAATGGCCCCAGAATGCATGATGGGTGTGTTCCAGTTTCCAACTACTACTTCTTTCTGCGAAACCTGGGGCCACTTGAGATCACATATTACTGCTGACATAGTTGCCCTGGCAGAGACACATTGATGGGACCAGTTCCAGGAGCAAATCCCAGAGCCAGGGACAAATGGAAATACTGGCTAGTTAATGACCATGATCCTGCCAGATAGATCCAAGCTCCACGGTACACTTTTCAGGTACAAATAGACAATGGGTGAAAAGTCAAGCTGACTTTTTTATTGCACTCATTCCTAAAGCGATGGGCAATTAAGATCAAATAGATAGAAGTAACACCAACCTATGCAAAACCAATCAAGTAAGTAAAACAAGCATCTACAATAGTCTCCAATCCCAACAAACGTGTCCACCATGTTCCCTTGATGCTTCACTGGTTTGTTTGTTTTAGAGCCAGAGCCGATCACTTCAACAAAAGCAAATTGACAACAATCTCTCCTTGAACTATGATTCACCTCTGATTGGATTTAAATTACCTTAATGAACTTGTCTGCGTTGTTGTCCTCCGACATGGTGTCCTGCGTCCCGTGGAGCTCAGCCAGTTGACAGTGGAAACAAAGCGTCTTTCTCTGACCTTTATAGGTTTCGGTCTGGCAAACCTGGGCTGGGACCAAGGCTTGTTATATTGCCGCTAGAAGCAGGACACGGCCATTGGGGCGAAGCGATGTCCGGCCACCGATCAGCCAAAGACCCGAAGCCCACCAGCCGCTGTGATGGAACGGTAGATCGGCCCAGCTCGGCTCACAACGTCGGGGTCCGACTCGCTCTTCCAGTCGCCTTGAATCCACGGTAGTGACCATGTAGAGCGTCAAACTACGAGCGAGGTGACCAGAAAAGACGAAGACAAGTCCAACGAGGACCAACCCACCACTTTTGGACGGGCGCAGAACATGGGACCAGACGTGTATTTTTAGCCGGCGCAGGGAGAGCGGGGCTCTGCTAACGCTGCGAACACACCGGGGCTGCTAGCAAGGGGAGCGGGTGCCACGATCGGAGCGGAAGGTTACACAACAATGGGGACATCCAGAGATAAACCGGACTAGAGATACCATCAGAATGTCCGTGTCTTCGGGGGAAGCCGGGTCGTTCTGACACTGTGGGCACACCGTGTTCCCAAAGCAGCGGCGGCGGTAGCCTGTTATGTCGTCGAGTCGAGCCCGGTTGTGCGCTAGCGAGCTACAGCTAGCTCAGCTGGCAAGTTAGTTTCCCAGCTCCGCTCAAAGCCTCGGATAATAATAACAACATTCCTCGAGGAAGTATAACAACCGTGAGCGTCCGGACAGAGAAGCGACGCCGTCTACGTGACTGGGAAGGTTATAAAGGAGAATGTGTTTCACAGGTAGACAAGGAGAGAGACTGGTTCACTAATCCCACAGCTTCTTGTCAGTGGGGATACACAACCCGAGTCGGCACTACGCCATAGCAGCCCGAGCATAACGCCTGATGGAAACTACTCCCCACCCCCCTCTTTCATAAATCCTAGCAAAATGTTGATGTACTCTTTTCCCCCTCTATTGATGTATACAACTTTGTGGCATTTATCAAATTCAGCATGGCGTTTAATGCATTTAATTGTTAATAATTTCAATCAAATAAATTTGGGACGGTCGCCCTACGGTGGGTCCTTGCGAGGTCCCAGTTTGCTGACTGAAGAATAAACCCGAGGATGCAAACAAAAACATTCTAGACACAAACTCACAACTGAAGATAACACTCGTGTGATCGGGACGTTTCCTGTGACCTTTCACTGTGCTGCCGCCCTAAAATAAACACAAACAAATGCATAAACAAAGAAGCAGAAATAAAACAAGTACATTCTCTCCACTGTAGTTCTGCTTCATTTTAGTATTTGCATTTTCTGTTATACAAAGGTTTTACTACAACTGAAGGCCAACATTTTACTTTACAACATTGAATATTTACCTTAATAAAAAAAAGCAATGATGATCAATTGACTGATTTGTTATTTTATCCATAAAATAGATTGGAGTACTTTATTAATACCAAATTGACATTGCAACCTCTCATAAATCACAAACACAGAAGTAAGTCACAAACATCGTGTTTAAAGGTTAGGTCACTTATATATATCCATATGAATAAAGTGAAAAATAACAATACTATAATACATAATTAGTTTACAAGCAGATGTGACAAAGAGCAGAATATGTGACCAGCAAATATGTTGCATTTTTGCTTGAATATTTTGATCAAAATCTGATTTGCTTATTGATTATATTATATTATATTATTCAATAATGATATCTTTAAAAAACAAATGAAACAAGAACAATTTGGTGTTTAAACAATACTAAGATTAAGTACAGATAAAATACACAGTGTGTAGAGTGTAATGAATTGCATACAAAAGTTAGGGCAGCCAAATACGTCAGCAGTAAGCCTGTCTTTGCCAACTGATAAATAGTATTCTCTAGGTGGCAGCCATGCAATACAGAAGACTTCAGGATTTCATTATGTATTCTGGATGCAAATAATAGTGCAGTGAGTCAAAATCTTAAAAATATCTCAAAAACCACTGAGGGTTAATTCAAGAAACACGAGCTGAAGCTTTTTGAAGGGCCCTCTGTTCCTTATCTGAAAATCTGTAGGTAGATCTTCAAAGTGCTGAGTCTGCAAGATAGCCACAATAAATCTCATTATTTGAATGTATTATCCAACAGTGGATGGAAAAATCTTGAATGGAGAATGGAATGAAGACTGGAAATAGGTGTCATCTGACAATAACTTGTCAGATGACAAGTTATTCTTGTGCTTTATTGAGATGGTGGTGGTGAGATCAGTCATTCACAGGATGACGTTACCCTGATCACAGCGTCATTATTATCTTGTGACTTGTTCAAACTCGTTGTGTTATAATTATTGTGCAGACGACGTGCACAAACACTCACTATGTAATTAATGTGTCTGCCCGTGTGCGCTGTGTGTGTAAAGTATGTTCGCCGGCTCACGTGGATTGCCTCAAAACACCTATCGAGGTTTCACGGACTTCCTGAAAGTAGTTCCGCGTTGCAGCGGCGCTCGATGCAAACAGAGGAGTTTCTTTACGCTTCTATCGGCGGCTCGGAGGAAATAACACAACGTTAATATTTTGCATCCTGTCGGTGGTTGTCAAAGAACACGGCGAGGGAATTTTTCGATCCGCTGCGTGAGGTTATCACGAGCCCTTGCGTCTTTCAAATATCCCTCCGCGGTTTTTTGTCCCCTTTCAGACTGTTTTGGTCTTTTTGCTGTTAGCAACGGAACGAACCCGAGATAGCAGTAAACCCTATTTTGAGATAATTGCATTTTTTGTTAGTCACACAACGAACTGACGAGGGCTGTAACGCCTCCGTTTGTTTGTCACGAGCGATTGGCACGTGTTGTCTTTTTTAAATTTCATTCTTTTTTTGTCTTTAATAGCAGATGTACGGATTGCTAATTTCGCTAGCCACAGTTAGCCAGCTAGCCTCCTAGCAGCGCATCTTCCTCGGGAGGGCACGCTCACATTAGCCCGCCAGCTAACGTTAGCGAGCTGTCACGCCACCACACAACCGCCCCTATCGTCCGAGAGATTGCGGCGCGGAGCTGGTCGTTTTGAGACGCCGTCTTTTATGGGATCACCATGTCAATGAAGGCCGGTGGAAATCGCAGCAAGCCCGGCGGTGGCAGCGCCGCTGGCGCCCCTGCCCCTGGTGCCGGAGGAAGCGGCGGGGGACGGCAGAATCTGGGCAGGTCTGTCACTTTGAAACCGTTAACCTAGCGAAATAAAAACGCATCGGCGGTTGGGTTGTGGGCTCGAATAAGAGCCCCCGGACCCCACCGCGTTGAACGGAGGTGGTTTTGGGAGATGACATTAGGGGGAACGAGCAGAAAGCAGTCCGTGTTTGAGAGCGTTTCGTGGGCCTTGCGACGTGTTGGTCACCCAGCGCATCGCTCTGCAGTCGAGCTAGCGAGGGCCCGGCTGCTCCCTTTAATCGTGTTGCAACTTCGACGTGACGTAGTGCACGCTGAATTAAAATGCCCCGTGTTTCTCTTTGGTGATGTATTCCGACATGTTTGTTAGCACTAACACCTTCCCCTGCGCGCGTGTATGTGTGTGTGTGTCCGTGGAGTCATTGGTGCCAGTTTACTCCCAGCTCCTAGTCAACCTAGCTAGCCTTAATTAGCCATTTGACAGTCCCATGCTTGTTATTCAGTGCACTTGCCTCATTCGCTTTATAACGGGGACGCAGCCTGGTCACTTTCCAGCCTCGTGAAACAACTATGCGCGTATGTGTGTGTGTTCACTCGAATGTCATGTTGCCTCGGAGCGTTACCGCAACATTGCTGCAAAGGCTTTGCCAAGAAACAGGGCGAAAAAATCGTGTGGGCGCACGGCATCCGAGGAAGAGGGGCGGGTGTGCAGGAGAAGTGGGATCCACACACCGATGGGATTTCAACCTTGACGTTGCCCGTGTGAAATAGTGTCCTTGAAACATGACATTTCTATACATGTCCTCCCGAGATCCAGCTAACGCTCACTGACACTGCACGGGGGGCTGCAAGCGGATTTCTTTTCTCTGGGTTTAAAAAAAAAACGTGGCCAGGCTTCTGCTCACCGGTCACTAGGACAGCGTGTCCATTCATTGCGTAGGTCGTCATCTATTGAGGTCGTGAGAAGATGGTGTAAAACGAATGGATGAGCACGCGAAAAAAAACCCATGCTCATTTCCCTTCTAAATAAAACTGATTACATTTGTTTTACTGTGGAGGATTGTGTTACTGCTCCATGTACCACAGCGATCACACTGTAGGGGAGTCAAGTGAGAATGCCTGGCCCCGTGCCAGCAGTTGAACAAGGTGCATTTTAGGACATGCTTGGGAAAAAAATGTAGGCTTCAGAGTATTTGGCTGGCAGCTACTCAAACACATTCCCCCCCCAACCCCACCCCGGGAATCTGTGGGAAAACATCAGAATCCTACATTGCATTAAGCACGTGTAATGGATTTGCATTCAGTAGATCTTTCAGTGCAGATTAATTTGTATAATTCATGTTGGAAGATGATTCTCGGGCTTTACCCTCTTTAACATGTGCAGCAGCAGCTCTGTTCTCTCTGAAGAATTTACACCATCACCTCATGAGATCTTCGGCAAGCCTCGTTTTCAATATGCAAGCACGATGTTCAGTGTTAATGATGGTGAGTTCTAACAATGCCGTTTTTCTTTTCCTTTCAGGGGAAGACACAGTGGTAAAGGTCCTGCAGCAGTAAGTCGCTTTCTAATTCTCATTAGTTAGTGGGAAAAGGCTTATTAAACATAGACGTGTATCATTACTCGTTTGGTATACCTGGGTACATTATTTTATCTAAAAAGAGAGGTTGTTTTTGAGAATTGACACAAGGGATTAACACCTCTTCTGTTAATTTGGCCTGTGCAGTCATTTGGATAAAATATTGTGTTTTTGTAAGGTATTTAATGAGGGTTAAAGTTAAAAAACATGGACCCGAGAGACATTCAGGTATTGGATTTGTGTTTCTTATTATTATGTATTCTAAATCTTATTTGTTTAAAATGGCCGTGAGAGCCTCTTTACCACCCATTTTCTTTGCAAATGGTAACTTCAGAAGTTAACAGTGTTTCTTTTCTTTAGGTCATTTTCAATGGTGTATATGCAAATATGAGGATGGTCCATGTCTTGACTTCAGTTGTGGTATGTTTGCTGTGTGTCTATCTTGTTATGTTTTTGGGATGAGGTTCCACATAGTATCTGCTAAATTGTGTCTCATACGCACTTACCACAATGCACAGAGGAAAGAGCATGGTTACACAAAACTTAGTCTGAAACGGCTGATGTAAATCATGCTTAATGCAAATGAATTAGTAACAGCAGCATGCACTGCAGTCTGTCTTTCACCACATGCTGCTCCTTCAAAATGTCTATGCTGCAATAAACAAAGTCTCTGTGATTTGTAGAGACAGCTGTTTGCATAAAGAAAAGCAGAGATTGATCAGTCGTTTGTCCGTCTTGCAGCAGATGGGTCTCTGAACCTGCCTTTTTTTGGGGGGGGGTTGTCTAAATTGACATTGACACTTTATTGAATAGCTGCGTGTTGCATACAGTGAATAATGATAGCCTTTTTTAATTTATAGGGGACCAAGTGTGAGCTGAAAGTGAAAGATGGTGCAGTCTATGAAGGAGTCTTTAAGACATATGGTCCAGAGGTAAGGATCACACACAGTGCGATGTTCTTAATAGGTTATATGGAGCTAGATTTCTTATTTCCTCAATAGCCTTACTAATGATTACGGTTAACTGTGCTGGTATGCCAGTGCCTTTCCAGCAGTCGGTAGTAACATCACCCCTGAGGTGGCTTTAACAAAGATCACCCATTCTACTTTTCCTTTTATGGATGGCAGCTTCATTCCTTTTTAGGTCGAAGTATTCCCCAATCTTTCTCCTTTGGGGAAAATTTCATTTTGCACAAGTGAAAGCTTCACCTGAGGCGAGGTGGAGGTTTGTTCTCTGTCCAGTTCATGTGCTTTTTACTTCAGCTCTTGATGAGATGCCAGTAACGGACATTATTCCTTGTTTTCACACAAAACCGCACTGATATTTATGTATCTTTTTATCCCCCACCCTTTGAAAGATTGTAAGGCCTGCCTTATACTCCAGGAGAAATTGAATTTGGTGGGCCTGCACAGGCAAACACCAGCTTTGTTCTGAGACCAAAACAAAGCATCACATTTGGCTTCTATTATCACAGTGTGCAAGCTGAGCAGTCAAACATGCTGCAAAGTCCACACAGTTGTATTCACCCTCCCCTCTGTACGACGTCTCTCAAAAATGTAGTGTTTGATTTCAGCACTTGTGTTTTCAGTTTTCCTCAATAGTATTATACAAGTTGTAGTGTTGTAACTTCTTGTTTTGAGTATATTTATGGCCTTATCCGCTTCCATGTCAACTGAGAAGCTCCTCCATTAAGCGTGAATGTATTTTGGATGAGCAGAACTCAATTGAAATGTAAGATCATATATGATGTTCAGTGAAGAACCTTCTAAGGTTACATGTTGGGCCCAGATTGCAGGTTTTCATTGCAGTCAAACACCAAATGGGACAACCAATCAGATCGTGTGGTGCTGAATGGGGTTAATTCCATTAATTTTAATTTTTGATCAATTGCTTTGTCAAGTGTATTAAATGCCATAAAATGGGGAAAGACGACTGACAGATTTCCAGGGGCCATGGTGACCTCTAAACGTTTCTTGTTTGGTCTAACCAGCAGATAATTTATATTATTATATGTTTAATATAACAGAGAAAAACTGCAGATCCTCCATGTGAAGCTGGCACCAGATAATTTGGCAGTTTTGGTTCTTCACATGGTTCTTCATCTTATCTGTAGGTGGGGCTTTTGCTACATTTCCGATTCCCCTTTAATCCTGTTTCACCAAACTTTCCCCCCCAGTGTGATCTGGTGTTGGATGCAGCCCACTGTAAGAGCCCTGAGCCGAGCATAGGCCCCAGGAAAGAGGACATTGTGGAGAGCATCATTTTCAAGGCCTCAGATGTGGTAGTGGTGACCTTCAAAGATGTTGACCTGAGTTTCGCCAAGAAAGGTACTGAGCGCATTCATGTTGATTTGATCTAGGCACACAAACTGCAGTCTTTATATGCCTAGTTGTGTACATACTAAATACTACACACACTACATATGAAACCGACTTTTCTAAGTAGTAGTAGTAGTAGTTTGGCTTTGTATTCATTTCACACACCCAAAATAAACAATTGTCCCTGTTAATGCCAATCAGTGCATGCATACAACATATTGATCTTCAGTTTGTATTCGCCATCTCGATGTCAAAGGCTTTGCCAGGAGTTAAATCTTGTGCGTGTGCTCTGATTGCTCAGCCATTGAAGACTAATTTGATCTGCTGATTGGTCGGAAGGTTGCCCTGGCGCAGCAAGGACACTCAATAAATTCTGAATGAGTCTCCTTCCTCTGATTCATCTTGGCCCATACAGGTCTCCTTTGAACGATAATCACCTGTGTGGGAGGGATTATTTTTTGGATCAAATATCTTATCTGGTTATATTTAACTCATGTGGACTGAGTGGAAAGTTTTGCACAACAGTATAACATCCAAAGCTCCATCTCCATTATTAGTGATCATGTTACATGGTCAACAAGACAGTTAAGTTCAGTGTTTTTGAAAATTATTATTATTTTTGCAGTTTTTAAGTGGAAGGTACATATGTTTTTCACCAATTTATACACAAATGGGACATGTGGAGTATACACGCTATACACGGCTTGACATAAAACCATGAAAACTCCACTTGAGTTGTAAAAAATGGAAACATCTTTCGCTTTTTGCAATTCTCCTCGCACCTCATTGATCCACATCCAAGAATTGCTGAATAGGAATTCAACTGTTGGTGTGATCGGCAGTCAGTCATTGTATCTGTCAGTCCATCTTCTGACTGTGTCTCATCTGTCTGTCTCTCCTCTCCAATGGTCTAGTCTCCTCTGATACAGGTAATATATGGCTGTTTTCTCCTCTCGCACTTCTCTGTAATGCACTCAGACATACATGCATTATAAGCCCAAAAATCTAACTCAAATAATTTGGAATCTGCAAGTCTTGGGCCTGATCTGTTGCCTTCCTGCTACATTTGAAATCTAATTTGGTGATTGAATTTGAGTATCACTGACTTTCATACAACCTAAAAATAACAATTCAATGTCGGATGCAGGTCAGTCTTGCTCCATGTTTTCACCAGATCCCTTTTTGTTAATCTCCAGACAGGATGTTGCTTTCAGTGGAAGAGTTTTTCTCTTTCCCCCCCATCACTTATCCGTTGAGCTTTTAATTAGATGTTAGCGTGGGCTCAATATTGAAGCGATGGACATTATACCTATTATATCACCTTGTGCTTACTTATATTGAATCTGTGAAAAATGTACAGCTACTAGTGTTAAATGTTTAAAGTGGTCAACTTTAGTTGTTTTTAACAGTACTTTTTGTTTTAATTTTTTACAAATTTTATATAGATCCAAGCACAATTAAAGCTTGTACATAGGCAACTAGAAGAGGACAGATTTTTTTGAGATTTTGCTGCAGCACTGGATTTCAAATCTGACTCGAGTAGAACTCGGGTCAAATCACAGTCAGATGGAAGATCAGAAACTCAACATTATTTCTGTATTTCCATTGAAAGCAACAGCTTGAAAACCCTAGACAAACTACCAACTGGATTTGATGTCCTAGCATGGTATTTAAAATCAAGTTCTGTCATGATTTCTTGACTTGATTTGGCCCTGAAGTGCTTTAAGGTCATATAAAAAGACTGCCATCTAAATGCATGTTTGCTTTACCCCCATCACTATGCTCACATTTGACTTTATTCACAATTTTCCCACAATTTTCCCTGTACAATACCCCCGATGGACTGTGTGCATACAACCACCTCTACTAATATAATTCAGGCCTATCAGACGGTTTCTGAGATGCCAGTCGGACGTTCTGGACCAGTTTCATGTTAGAAAGGCTAAAATACACTTTGTGTTGAGATGAGTTGGGATGGCTGAGTTATGTAACTCCAGGTGGCTGATATGCTTTGTGCACATAGTCCATTGATGCCAGCTTTGAGAAAGTGAGAGCGGACTTGGACTCACCTGAGATTAGATTTCCTTTCAAACATAATTGAGGGTTTTCTTTGAGCATGCCTGTCCCTGGTTTTTGTTGAGCTAACACAATTATTCTGTGAGTTTACTTATGGTCCTGAAAGTTTGGAGTATAGAGTAGTTAGACTTTTTTAAATGTGAAAGTCAGCTTTCAAAATGCGGCCCACGGCGATGCATAATAAATTAAGTTGGTTATTGTATACACTGTGTCATACTTCAAATTCCTGATGAAGGTCAGCCAGTAATTCTTTAATTTGTAGATTTTGACACAGGCTAAGAAAGTGTTAGAGGATTATTTTTCTCCCTTTCTTTACGAGGCTGGATTCATAAAGTGTCAGAACGATTTAGCTCTGTCAGCTTTACCAAGGCCAGCTCAAGCAATAGCTCCAATTGTTTTTGAAAGGATTTATTCTCCCAATCCAGTTGGACCCATGTCTTGTTGTGAGTGGGTGTACCTGGTGAACCTCCAATACCTCCATTAAAAATCTTCAGACCTGGTGGCAGAAGCTCTTGAGGCACGAGCGCTTACCTGCATAAACAGTGAAAATGCAGCAATAGGACTGCATCCCGTCTTTGGGTTCCTCTTTGTGTTGGTTGTTGGATGTGTGAGCTTGTGTGCAGCAGTCTGCTGTACACAAATATGTATTCTTTGTGTGCGTCGCAGACAACTTCACAGATGCCGCAGTGAGCAGTAGGATCAATGGCGAGCACAAAGAAAAAGATCTAGAGCCTTGGGATGGTGGAGAGACCCACAACTCCGACAGCCTAGAGTCTCTGGATACAGATGTGGTAAGAAGACCGACACACAGACACAGACACTAAAGCCTCACAGGTCATATGATGACTTGTAGATTGAACAGTGAAAATAATAGAGAGGATATTTCATTCAGTCGACAGCATTGATCGTTTTTGTACAGACCTTTTTTTAAATGATGTCACCTTCTTTGCTCCTCCCTCTCTTCATTTCAGTCAAATGGGTGGGACCCCAATGACATGTTCAAGTACAATGAGGAGAAGTATGGAGTGATGTCTACATATGACAGCAGCCTTTCCACATATACGTAAGTTGCTATCTTCACTGTTAATACATTTGATTTAATTAACACTTAGCAATGTGTTTTCTCGATGTAATTTTAATTATCTCAGGTCGTTAACCTTTACTGTTTACGACGAGTCAAACTTGGAATCGGCTTGTTTCTCGTCCCTCATCACCCTGCTGTGCTTGTCTGACCTGAGCTTGTTTCCCAGGGTCCCCCTGGAGCGGGACAACTCTGAGGAGTTCCTCAAGAGGGAAGCGCGTGCTTCCCAGCTGGCCGAGGAGATTGAGGCCAGTGCCACATACAAGGCCCGC
The DNA here is from genome assembly GCF_947347685.1 of Pleuronectes platessa. Lineage (NCBI taxonomy): Eukaryota > Metazoa > Chordata > Actinopteri > Pleuronectiformes > Pleuronectidae > Pleuronectes > Pleuronectes platessa. The sequence continues at coordinate 23,308,858 of NC_070629.1, read as the reverse complement.
GTGGCGCTGGAGAATGATGAGCGCTCCGAGGAGGAGAAATACACTGCAGTGGTTCGAGGGGAGAGGGAGCCTCACACGCTTGGCAGCAGGTGAGACCAGGAGACACTTAAAAACTCGGGGTCAATAAATGCATCTCATACAACATCCTCATTGTTGTTAACTGACTCTTTGAATGTGCTTCAATACTAGCTCCCTTTAAACATTTAGCGGCACAACACTGCAACATTCATGTTCCCATTGTGGAATGTAGTGTATCCTTGTAAACCTTTCTTTACACCCGTAAATATTATTATTAACTGTGCCTAGCACAAAGACATGGAGTTTAACTGAGTCAGCGGCACGAATTGTTAACTTCCTTGCCTATAGGTCTGGAACATAAATCATTCATGTCTAATTGTGATAAGTGATCTAATAAAATATTCCTTTCTCTGTTTTATTAACAAGTCACAGCATGTTTGTGCAGTAAAACTGATTATAAATATCACCAGAGACTCTTTATCATCTTTGAGGGTGGATTTCTCCCAAAGGTAATTTGTTAGTAATGAAACAAGTGGAAGAATGTGTGTTGTACACACTTCTTCTTCATTTCCAGTGCCAGAAATGGATCTAAGTACCAGCATTTTTATATACTATCATTATATCAATATTCTTTATATTAGTTGGAGCATAAGGATGAGAGCACAAGTACATGAACTAAATATAGTCATTCTGATAGAGAAGACAGTGGTCTCAGGCTTGAGAAGCATCTTATTCAGGCCTGAAAAGAAGACGAACAGTTGAAGCAGATCCACTAGGCAGACAGCAGCTGCTCTCAGAACAAATAAGTTCCCTGGTAGTAAAAGAAAACATGCTCATGTTGGCATGAAAACAATTTACTTAGCTGAATATAACATGTAGAATTAATTGCGCCCCTTTTTATCTTGACTATTGATTTGTATACATTTAACTCAACCATCTGCCTCCATGTGTGTGTCTGGGTGTCTCTGTATGTGTGTATGTGTGTATGTGTGCAGGGAGAACAAGTACATTCCTCCAGGTCAGAGGAACAGGGAAGCGATGTCTTGGGGACCAGGACGTCAGAATTCACCTCGTCTGGCTCCGGGCTCAGCCGGGCCCCCGACCCCTCGACCCGGACCTCACGACTACAGTCCCAACTCCGGAGCCGACCAGAGGGTTGTTAACGGAGGTGCGTGTTAGGACATAAACACAACACACAAACATATCATGTTACTTGCCACTCAACGTTTATTGGATAGTGAGCGATTATAGTGACTGGAATTTCTATCTTCTCTGATTAACTGGTGGTGACTGTGGTTAAGAGCGTCCATTTCTTTTTATATATTTATCGTACTTATTAGTGATCATTTTAATTCTCCCTTGCCATTCTGTCTCATATTTATTAATCTCCCCCTTCTCTCCATTCCTGCTGTACCTTTTTGTTTTCCTCACTTTACCTGCTCATCATCTGCTCTTTGTCATCCTTGATCATTTGTCCTTCCCTCTCTTAGGTTCATCCCATTGGCCCTCACCCTGCCCGCCTCCTTCCTCCCGCCCCCCCTCTCGTTACCAGTCTGGCCCCTCCTCCCTGCCTCCTCGGGCGGCCACGCCCACCAGGCCACCCTCCAGACCCCCCTCTCGACCCTCCAGGCCTCCCTCTCATTCATCCCACCCCTCCTATCCCTCCTCCTCATCCTCCTTTTCCCACCATGGGCCCACCTCGCCAGCCTCCACTCTGCCCAAACGCATGTCTTCAGAAGGTACCCACATCAGTGTGGAGTAGACCTGGGCAAAAGCATGAGTTGAAGGTGGATGGATTGAGCCCAATGTGGAACTGACATCCCCGAAATGTTGAAAGCTGTTTGAAACTGTCTTAATAATAATAAATATGGAAATTACGTTCAAAATTAAATTTGCCCAGGTCTAGTGTGCAATAACAGAAATAGGTGAAGTTGCTTTTTCAGGCTGATTTGGGGTCAGATTTGTCATTTCCACACGATATAGAAATTGTGAGGATTTCCACAAAACTGATCCTTTATCAGTGCATCAGGCAGTTTCATCTTGGCATGTGGGTGCGTCACGGTGTGTGCTGTGCTTTGTGTGTAGCAAGAGTCAAGCCGACAAAACGACAGGATTTTAAACTACTTTCCAACAGTAGCAGTCTTAGGGACAATATGAGCGCATAACAAAGAAGGAAACGCTTTGGCTGCTGAGGGATTGAAAACAAATATTTCTAATATTTCAAGATGCAAAGCTAGATAAAGATCTGAATGAAGCATAGTAAAGATGCACAAATGAGCTTGAACTGACGGATGTCTTATCTAAAACAACATTACCCGTTGGTTCTCTCACACACACACACCGTGCTTTGGTCACATTATCTGTGGGCCCCATTCTGTACTCCAGCACATTGAATTTGAAGAATATCAATGAGCACGTTGTTAAAATATGTAGTTAAAGATTTAATTTGGTGTTTCTACATCCGTACTGGATGGACTGTTCAGGAATTCTCAGATTTGCATAAATAGATATTCCAAATTTAATTTACCAAAAAGTATTTGATAAGTTAAGATAAAACTTAGGATGAACTTGTCATTTACCATTTCTGACATTGACCTCTTTGTTTTGGGGTCATAGACACGCCACCGTCTTCCATGGTGAAGTATTTGTTACTGTTCTAAAACGCACATGAAACTCTACTCTGAATAAGTGGAAATAATAACTTACACTGTCCAAGTATTAATAGATCACGTAAATACTTTTTTCAAATGTATGAACAGTGAAATTTATCTGCACAAACTTTGCTTAACAGTGAAATATTTAATTACGGGTTCTCCCTTCACCTTCTCTCCTCTTTTTCTCGTTCTTCATCTCTCACTTCACTCGGTTGTGATTTGAAAAGTGTGGTGTGATTGATCTGGTCTTTCTCCACTAACATGCATGTCACCAAATAACATAACTGTATGGTGTGATACTTAAACATTAGATTATGATGTAATGAGCACAGATGTTTGGGTGTTTTTACTTTTGAGCGACACAGAGGAGCTTCAGAGAGAAACCACAGCGGGACGGTTGGAAACTCTGTTCAACGTCTTTACTTTACCTCCGCTGTCTGTTCATGGACTTCTGTCTGTCTTTGTCCACAGGTCCACCCAGGATGTCTCCCAAATCACAGCGGACACCTCGTGCTCACAGAGTGCCACCTTGTCGGACAACTGGCATCCCTCCGGGAGTGGACTTAATTTCCCACAATGCCCCCGGAGAGGTCCCGGTGACTACACCAAGTAGGAGCAGCTCCTCTGGAGGGACATGGTCTTCAGTAGTTAGCGGAGGTAGAACAGTTATTTCCTTTTTTCTTTATTCCTTTTTTACGTGCTTCTATCGTGATACATTTCCAAACATGAACACACAAAATATGAATTAGAAAATAGGTCATTATGTTTCAGGCTCACTGGATGACCTGTGTTGAAAGGCCCTGCATTGTTATTTCCTAATTTTCCGCATTATATTATGTTATTTAGAAAACATTTTATACTTTGAATAGTTATCCTCAATGTTGGCCAGTTAATCAAAGATGGATAATTTTGATGCATTTTTTTGATCACTAAAGTTTTATTTCTGATGTCCACAGCTCACAGACCTCGCTCCCCTCGTCAGAATAGCATGGGTGGAGCCTCCCCTGGCTCCTCCTCCCTCCCTCCACCTCAGACAGGATCTGCTCCTGTGGAAACTGTCGTCACACCAACATCAGCTTCCTCTCCTACTGCTGCTTGTCCTGCTCCCAACATGGTCGCCTCATCAACAGGAGATGGTAAGCTTCAAAACTGAAATGTTCTTAGATGAGGACTGAGGGAAAAGGGATTGCCAGGGAGGATATGAAATACCTGATTTGTGTGTCCACGAAGGTGAGGTTTTTGCAGCGCTTCCTGTAACTGTCGGATGCATTGTTCACAAATGCTTGCTCTGATTTTATGTTGTGTTCTGTTTAGCAAAAGAGTGTCGTGTTCAGGAGACGAGACAAACATCCCCCACGGCAAACAAGGAGAACATCAAGCCCTTGGAGAGCACGCCTAGTATCCCCAGACCAGTCTGCAAAGGTACAGTGGACAGAAGTATTTGCCTCAGAAAAGACTGCGTCAGGCATCAGAGTTCTTATGAAGATGTCTAACCAGGATTCTGATGAATTGACCATTTGCTGAGGCAGCTGTTTTTATTTATTCAGCTGTCATTGTAATATCATTTTAGCTCTTTGGCTGATTTAGAAAATAGATAGGGCCATAATCTGATCGATAGTTTTTGGGACTAACCTCCTCATATCTTCCTCTCTTCCAGGACCCCCTTCAATGGCACCAGACCACAGAAAACAAATAGATAATTTAAAGAAATTTAGTGTCGATTTTAGGGTGAGTATCTTTCATTCCTAGAAGTAACCTCAGGTTTATCAAGCTGATCTAGACCTTCGTGTCCACCTCCATCAACTCCCTCTTTTATTTCCCAGTTGCAGTCTAGTTCAAATCCAGACCCCGCCTTTGACCAGATGATGACCAAGCCACCCAGAGATCCAGCAGACAAGCCTAAAGACCTTCCCCTGGACAAATCCTCCTCCGTGGCACGGGAGGGCAATGAAGAGGGTGTTGTAGTGATTGCTGCTGGAGCCGCTGCGGGTGCCCCTGCTCCTTCCTCCGCCAACACAAACACCAGTAAGCCTGGTAGCCCTGCCGCTCTGTCCCCATCTCCCTCAGCCCCAGACCTCAAGAGGTCCGGGCTGGACGTGGCATCGCAGGGAGTTCAGACGACGGCCACATTCAGTGGAGCCAAGCACGAAGAGAAGGAGGAGAAAAAGGAGGCTGTACAAGAGTGAGTGGAAGAGATGGTGTGATTTCGAGGGGAACTTATGTGTTAAATCTGGAGGTGCTGTGTGTATTTTTGTGTAGTCATCCCAAAAATACACCTTTTTAAACTGAATGACCATAAACATTGTAGTGTGTTCTAACCCACATACACATTCTGCTGCCAGAAAACCCACCACAATATCAATAAGAAATATATATTGATGTAAATACTTGCAGACTGATCCTACAATATTAAGTTGTTCACTGTTTCTTCTCCTGCAGTCAAGTGAGAAAATCAACCCTGAACCCAAACGCCAACGAGTTCAAACCCAGGTTCAATACACAGGTTAGTGATCTGCTGCTGACAAACTGCTAACTTTAAATAACACAAGACTATTTTTACACTACTGTTATAATGTATCTCTCTTTATGAATCACTTCATCAGCCCAAACCAGCCAACACCCCGACACCCCCTCGTCCTCAGGGCCAGCCCAGCCCCTCCATCGTCGTCCAGCAGCCCCCGGCTGTCTACAGCCAGACAGTCTGCTTCCCCCAAATGTATCCGCTCACCCCCGTCAGCCCGGGCGTGCAGGTGAGACACACGGCTGCATGCTGGCATGACAGATGTACTTTTTTCTACTCAGATCATCACCCTGAACACCGAACCAGTATAAAACTAATCCACGACTAACCACCATCACCTTCATCTCCTAACCTGTTTGTCATTCTACCTTTTTTTTTTTCTTTTCGTCTTTTATTAATCTCTTATTTTCTTCGCATTTATTTTCTAATTTTACTTTTTGAGGACACCTCATGATTTTTCAGATCTTGTTTTTCTTTTTACATCGATATACAAAATATTTGCATCCCTTTGTCTTCACTTTTCTTTTCCCTGAATTTGTCTGAATTTTGGCTGAATCGTTTAAATACTGTTTAGGTGAAACAAGCTTTGAAATGTTTAAGACAGGAGGAATTGTATTCATACAATATGTTGTCTAATAAGATTTTCAATCATCACTTATTGAAAGTTTTTAGCTGATTTTTTATGAAAGTTATTAATCTATATTTTTTGCTTGTTTTGGTTTAAGAAAAACTTTGTGATCCAACATCAGACACGTGTAAAAGAAATTAACGTTGGTGAACAACTAAAGAGTGGTTCTTTTTTCCTTTTCTCCCCCCCTCCTCCTCCTCCTCTCTCTCTCTCACTCCATTAGAAAAGCATAATATGGAAGGTTTGTGAAGATTTCTATTTTTTAAATCCTTTTTTTTTTTAAAGCCCTAAAGATGTTTTGCTTGCTTGTTGAAATAATTTCATCAGACGTTGGTTTGCCAACTTCTTATTGCAATTCACTTTAACCTGTATCTTACTTCTATTGCTTTCGTCTATTTATCAAACAAATGGCAAACATAGGAGGTTAAGCCTCTTTGTTTTTGCTGCTGAACTGTTTCCGATATAAATGCATGTTGTTTGATATTCTCGAGTTAAGGAACAGAGTATGACGAGCAGCTTTTGGTTTATTAGAAAACACACAATGACAGACAGTCAGAGAAAATGCATGTGTCCCCAGGTAAGAGTTAATTCCCATAACCTCACAGGCACATTTTAATATGTTCATATGTTTGTTTGCTGCTAAAGCAACAGTTTAAAGATGAATAGTTGATGTCCAGCCCCACACACACGTAGTAAGAGTTGTCCTGTACAGATAAACACCAATTCACCTGTTTTTTATTTGAGGTCCTTATTGATGTAGACGTGATGCTCAAGTCTCCTGAGACGGCCGAGAGTAAACTTGTTTTTTTCTCCTCCCCGCCCTCCCTCCAGTCTCCTGCCATGTACCAGGTGCAGATGCCTCATATGACCGTCAGCCAGTCTAAACCCTACAGACCAGGTAAAGGTGAGAATAACTATTTCCACGCTCCCTCCCACTAGTCTTCTCTTTTTGTTCAATCACTCCAAAGCTAAATACATAAATCTTTGTGGGAGAAATACTGTCACCTTCTCTATTCAAGCTTCAGTTTTTTTTTAAATATTGAAATAACTGGGCAGTAATTTACGTCAAGTGAATGTGAATGCAATGTGTGTTGTAGTTCCTGTACTGTTGCTAGGCTGGTGCGTTTTTTTATCAAATTAGTTTTGTGTGTCTTTTATAATTAGTCTGCCGAAAAGTACACAGGAGGGGCAGTTCTTAAATCTAGTTGAGTTTCTGTTCTCGAAAGCGTCTCCTGATGTCTTCACTCAGAGACAGACCATCAATTCAGGATTAACAGATCAATGAATGACAAGATGAGGAGTAAAACTGAGTCTGTCAGGAAGTTGATTCATGGAAACTGGTCAAACTTAGAAGCCTTGTAGGCACAGAGCTAAACATGAAAACTATTTTCTCTAATAAAATACATTAGAAGTGATATACAGTGTCAAAAGAAAAACAATAAAGCAATAAATAGTAAACTATATTGCACATCATCACCCTGCAGTATTTATACAAAAGTAATACAAGAAATATTAGATATTGAAGTTGACATAATGTGCATCAGTGGAAAGTATTTCCCAGTTCAAAGGGTTCAGAAATGACTTTCCTATTAGAATAGTCAATCTCTTTATATTCAGTTGAGTTCAGTGATAATTTGCTTCTTCTCAAACAAGTCGTAGATTTTCTCACTCCTCCGTGATTCTGTTTTAGTTTTAGATTTACCGGATTTTAATGTAATCTCTTAACGCGAACCCTCCAGTACCCAACATGCCCCAGCAGAGGTCAGACCAGCACCACCCGCAGGGCACGCCCACCATGATGCACCCAGTGACGGCAGCAGGACCGCCTATTGTAGCACAGAACCCCGCCTATTCTGCCCAGTACTTCACCTGCAGCCCGCAGCAGTTCACCAGTCAGCCACTGGTCCAGCAGATGACTCACTACCAATCGCAGGTAAGATTTAATCCCTCACTGCTGGTGTCAGAGCGTCAGGAGCATCCAGCATTGCTCACCACAGGAGGGCCCTCTAATCGGTCCCTATGAGACCATTACAGTCACTGGTACCATCAGTGCTGGGAGTCTTTATCCCTCCTCGCTCACTCAGCAACCACATGCCGGTGCCGGTGATCCAGCAGCTTGACGTGGAGGCAGCACAGTGCCAGCGTTTCCTTACCTCTGATTGGTGGAGCTGAATCCAGGCTCCTGCTTCTTGACCCAGATCAATCTGGTGATACCGTTCATTCTCAGAAGGAAGGAACAAGCAGCATATATTGTTTATTTATGAGGCTCCACTGTAAAAACTGCCTGGTTACTCTGCTCTCTGGCACATTTAAATACTGTTCGTACAGTGTCAGCTCATTTGACTGTTCCCTGAACCTCTAGGGACTCTGACAGTGTTCACAAACTGTGCTGCACATGACTGGAGGGAACTCCGAAAGAAGGAAGCTACTCTTCTTACACTCAAGCATTTTAAAAGATTTGACTCATCCAGACGTCTTGATTACTGTTTGAATGTGAACCTTGCCTGTATAATATACTGTTTAAAATTGGCAAAATGTTACATGTCAATCTGGTTAATTTGTGATTGAACCTTGGGTTTGATGGAAGATTTGCTGCTACATTATCGTTGATAACAAAGAGAGTTCCATGCCGTCATCGTCCGTCTCCTGTCTGTCTTTGTGTGTCCTCCAGGCGCAGCATGTGTTTAGTCCAGTAATGCAGGGGGGTGCCAGGATGATGGGGCCACCCACACACGGCCAACCCAGCCTTGTCTCCTCTTCAACTACACAGTACCCAGAGCAGACACACACCATGTATGGTACGTCAGCCCACCACTTGTGTAGCTTCATGAGTATGTAACGTGCAGGCAGTGTGGTGTTTACTGTTTTAACATATTTTCTTACTAACATTGATTTTTGTCCCAAAGTGTCTCAAGGGCCGATGCCTCAGCAGTACCCCCACCCCAGTGCCACTTTGCACGCTCACCCCCAGCACCCGCAGCCCTCTGCCACGCCTACAGGCCAAGGCCAGCAGGGTGGTCCCCAACAGCATGGGGGTCCTCCCAACCACCCAGCAGCCAGCCCAGTCCAGCACCCACAACACCCACAGGCTGCTGCAGGTCAGTCTGTTACGATGGGAAGCTTTGATTTCAGTCACTGTGCTGGATATTCTCAATGAAACACTGTGTGTGTTCCTGACGTGTTGTAGCTGCAGCAGCAGCCCAGGCCCTCCACATGGCCAACCAGTCTCCACAGCAGCAGATGTACTCAGCCTTGGCCCCCACGCCCCCCTCCATGACCCCAGGGCCCAACCCTCAGTCTCCCCAGGGATCGTTCCCCTCTGCCCAGCAGACGGTCTATATCCACCCGCAGCAGGTGCAGCACGGCTACAACCACAACCACATGGCGCACGTGCAGCAGGTAGGTCACAGCCTCCGATCCGCTGGCCGGAGACCACTTCCCCCACAGCTCCAGCCAAGTAATCAGATCGGCTGTGTTTCCTGTTTGGGATTTTAAATGTGGGCGGGAGGAAATCTGGGATCGGTTCCAGCAGGTGTTTATGAATGGGTCAAACTGTATTTGGGTGTGTGTGGGGGGGGGGGAAGAGGGAGAGAGCTGCAAGTGCAGTGGATTAGTTTTGGCAGCGTGGCCACATTGTAACCTTGAAGGAGGAACATGGTACACATCCAACCATGGTTATTTCAAAACAGAATTGTTGCAATGTTTTTTTTAAATGAAAATGTTCTGTCTTTTATAGGAATAGTTTTGTGGTAAAACATTTTATTATTGTAATTATTAGTTCTATCACCTTTTGACCCCTCCAAAGCAAGTTGTACTTTGTGAATATGGGCTGAACGACTCTTTTCTAGTCCATCTGTTGGTCTCACTTCCTGCTCTCTCTCTCACTCTCTCTCTCTCTCACTCTCTCTCACTCTCTCTCACTCTCTCTCTCTCAGGCCCATATGCAGTCTGGTTTAGTTCAGTCTCACCACCCGGCGCCTAATCACCCTCAAATGATGCTGATGGCTACCCAGGGGCCTCCAGGGGGTCCACAGCCCCAAATGACTCAGAACGCCCTCAACCCCATCCCGGTCTCATCCACCACACATTTCTCCTACCTGGCACATCCACAAGGTTTGTTTGTTTCCCTCTATTTGTTTGATCAAGTAGCGGAATGAGCCTGTTTGTTGTTATAAGGAGATCCATGATGAGCATGACCTGTGATCTCACCAGCTGTTTATAATAAGTGTGTATATATTATGTAGGCGTTCATGAGTAAACCTGCATGAGACCTAAGGATATTTATTCATTTGATAAAATTTTAGTTTTTGTACATTAAAAAAAAAAGATCATTATCACGGCATTTACATTTAAAAAGAGAAGTTGAGACCAAAGCTTTTTTACTGTAACTGTGGTCGATCCACCAACTTGACATTTCCCCTCCATCTTGTCTCGACTCTGCAGTGCAAGCTCATCATCATCAGCAGCAGCTGTAGACAGAGGGCGCCAGTGAGCCGAGGGACCCGCTCTGCGTCCACGCTCCTCGACCAGAGCCTTCATCACCGGGCGATGAAGAGGACGAGAGCTCCGCCCTCTCCTTCCTCACCAAACATGCTTCACATCAGCTTTTCTCTTTCCTCCTCCCCCCCCCCCTCCCAGACTAGGCAATAAGAGAATGTTAACAGGTTGATGCAGTGACATGTTTTAACGAGCTAGAGTTTTAACGGACGAGACTCCTCCTATTTAACCCCTGTTCACACGCAGACACACAAACACACACACACACACATACACTTGCACACAAACGGAATAACCACACCCAGACTTTCAGGGGTCCCAAATTGCAACCTTGAGTCAGCTTGCCAAGTAAAAAGAGAGAGAGAGTAACTAATCAGTGAGAGTGGAGAAAGAGAATTCAACTGGAACTTGTATTTTGTCTGCACCTTGTTTATGAAAAAAAAAAAGAATCTTCCAACTTTTAGACAGTATTAATCCTACTGTTTATTGCTGCTGCTTTGTGCTGCGTTTGTTTCCAGACTACATGACACGTTTCTAACCAAACTAAAAAAAAACGACGAAACATGACGAGAAGCTTCCTGTGAAATGAACCTGTGTTGGCAGCCCAGAGGACGGGAGAAGCGTTATTTATGAAACTATGATGGCTGAGGTGATCAGATCCCACGTCTCACCTGACCCTTATGTAACTTTTAAGTTAAAACTTTTACTTTGTAGATAATATAAATAATTTAAAAAACGAGCAAAAAAATTAAAAAACAATAAAAAAGTTTTAAAAACTGAATGGCGTACTGTGGTTGCATTGCTTTGTGGGTTTCTGGTTATTTCCTTCAGCACCTTCATTAAAACATTTCATTATCTACACCACTGGTCCTTTTGAGGTGTTGGGTTGTGGCTGCAGCCAATCGTAGCTCGACGTTGGGCGAGAGGCGGGTTCACCCTGGAAAGCGTCACCGTAAAGACACAAGATTTATATTTACATTCAAGTCAGTCAACGTATCCCCAACCTGCAGGTCCTTGTTCTGTGGGAGGAAGCCGAGGTTCCCATAGAAAAACCCCAACAGTCACTGGGAGAACATCCAACCGCCACATAGAAAGACCCTCGTCAATATTGTGACAATCTCTTTATCATTAAATAAACAATTTAATTGAACTAAGTCAAAAACTTGAATCATTAGTTTGACCTTTACCTTGAAGGTTAAAGTAAAATCGATCAGGTTTGGACTCTAAGCAGATGTCACATCAGGCTGTGGGAAATGTTCAAAGACTAAATTATTATTCACTGAGGTCCCGAAAGACCAAACATTTTTAATTATGAATTAACTGGTTATATGACAATTTAAATATTATTTGGTACAACCCTAGACTTGAACTCTAGGGGAATTAATAGGATGTTATAAACTCGTCTTTAAGGAGCTGTTGTCGAGCAAAAAGCTGAAGCCAGAGATTTCTAAAAAAAACATTGTTAATGTCTTATAATTGAGCATTAATAAATGATGAACCATCAGTAGAGGCATGAATAACGGCAGCATATTAATCCTCCATAAATATTATGAAGATGCAGCGTCCTCATCTTACTTATTGATAGTGGAGGCCTCATTTGTTCTGGTTACATCTGGATTCTGTGAGTGAATCCAGCAGTTGAACTAAAACACCATGTATGAACATGCACATGTTTCGGTCTCAGCTTCATACGTCACCTGCACCAGTAAATATCTGGTACTGGTTCATTATCTGGTACTGGTTCATCACACAGGCTCATTATCTGGTACAGGACGTCCCAGAGGAACAAGGCGACACCCAGAGAGAAAACACACAAACTTCTCATGTGAGTCATGTTTTTTTTGGTTAGGTTTATTTTACAAAAAGTCAAATATACAGTTGATATATATATTTTAATATAATTTAGATGCTTATAACTGAAAAGGGATGCAAACACAATGAACAGGTTTTAAAAGCTGTTGTGGTTTTCATTGGCTGTTGAGGGGGTTCGTCGGGTCGGACTGGAATGTTTACAGTGCTAAGTTAAACAGAATGAACAGTATTGAGGATACATTCACCAGATGGACATTTTGAAATGGTGGTGCGGACGGGGGTGTGGTTGAGGATGAAGGACACCTGAAGAACACGAGGAATCATCTCAAGCATTTAACTCGATTCTGAACCATGAAACAAAACAGGAAGCAGGAGGAGCATGTGATGCAGCGCTGGTTTGTCTGGGATCTTTGATTCGCTGTTTTCTTTCGGTCTAAGAGCTTTTTTTACAAACGTTTCTCACACGATTCCTCCGCGTTGAAGCCTCCGCTTGCTCTCTGCAAACCTGAAACACCACCTGAAGCCCTGGGCCTCTCTCAAGATATTGCACTGTACACAAGCTCCCACACAACAAAAAGGGGAAAAGGCAACAGCTGCTTTCTGGCAAAGGCACAGTCCTTCTCCTTCAAAATAAAAGAATAAAGAATTCAAACTTAATACTGTGACTGCTGCTTTCGACTCGTCTAGATGCAGAAAGACCAACCGTACGTTTGCCAAAAAAGACGTCTTTGTTTTTGTTCCCCTTAATAACACTTGACAGATGAACAACATGTTGAAGAGAACACAACACAACCATTGTACACATGTTCCTTTGGTAGGAAAAAAGCTTGAGTTATTGAGTAACAAGAGAAGTTATCACACCACGCTCGTGCAGATCTCTGAACACAACAGGTGACTGGAGAGAAGGCAGAGTGACAGACAGGTTCACTGAGGGTGCATTTCAAATCAGCTGCTTAAGTTAGTGTTGAAGCAACGTTAGAAACAAACACACAATGTTTTCTGAAGGTCGAGCTTCAGTCGCTGAAAACGAAATGTCCGAGGATTTGACATTTCATCTTTGGGAAAATTAGATTTACTGTATGAACATGTGATTTCTGGTTCTTTGAGATTCTGGTTTCGGTTTTAGGAAAAAATATCCAAAGGCTTCTCAAGGCGGAGCAGCACTGACACAACGAGGCTACAGACGGATCTCTTCATTCATACCTGGGTTCAGATCGGTTTGGGTCTCCTTCACTGAGCGATTTAATTCCAGACAGGAAGTTGAGGCGCTAGCTGCACCCTGCAGATCTTTAACATCCACAAAGAAAAACTAAATAATAGACAAAGAGGAAAAAGAAACTGAAAACTCGTCTCCTTTAACAAACTAACTGGAAACCAGAGGACTTTCAAAATATGCTTTGTGTTTTTTTTCTTCCCTGTAGAAAAAGCCTTGATAATAAAATTCCAATATTAAATCAGCTTGTGACAATAAAGTTCTCACCCGAGTTGAGTGATGTGCTGTTTATCTGTTCTGATCAATGCAGCTTAAAAAACTGGAGGTTTAAACCTTTAAAGCAACGATGACACGAGTTACTGGAAGTGATGGATCTGCTCATAAAATCTACTCCAAGAAACCAGAGAACAAAGAGCGACACATGTGATCCTCTGTGTGTCACATGTCACATCTGGACATGTCACATCTGGACACGTTCACATGTTTGCAGACTGAAACCAAACCTTCCTCATTAAGCCTCTGATGAGAAACACAGACGTGCTGCTCAGAACACATGATTTCCACAGTCCCTCCCTGGGGGGGGGAGGGGGGGGGGTTCTACCGGCTGCTGAGGCGACAGAAAACAGACGGACACAAAGAAGAATTAATGCTGTGAGTGTAAAAAGTAGAGTCGGACAATATCACAAGTATTACTGATCCCGGAATGGAGTTTTTTTTATCTGTTGCTGTATGAAAATAAATCTTAACATTCACTAAGGCACGTGTGTGAGTTCAGCCTCGTCCACTTTGAAAAAAAAAACCTTAAAGATGATCAAACCTCCACAAAACTAGAAAGTTTTAAACAAGTTAAAAGTTTCCAGCACTTTGGCTTTTAAAGGTCTGTGCATCGAGTGCCCCCCCCCCCCCCCTCTTTGGAGTGAAGCCTTCTAAGTTTATGTCAATTTCACACCTTTCATTTTTTGTTTGTGTCCAAATAGAATCACCTCTGAGTCTCATTTTGGTGACACAATAATCTCTAACGCACAAAACCCATGTTAGGAAGTGGAAATTCTTAGTTTGAAGTCACAATGTCAATTTTGTGCTACTAAATGAACACATATACACATGTATATACATATATAATAATAAAAAACTGTGAAAATGTATATTTAAAAAAATTGCATTTATTTAGTAGCAAAAAAACATTGTGTGACTCTGAAGTAAATTGTGAGGAAAGATGACTTTGTATCACGTGTCATTAAATCCATTCTCACGTGTTATTGCAGAAATGACCTGAAGTTGATTTTGTAAAAAAACACACAAATTCGCACATGCTCTAAGGTGAATACTGTACCACACTGAGATCAGCGAGAACATGCTGATCAACGTTCACACATCTCACACAGACACACACACACACACCGACAGCACCACACACAGCCAGGAGGTTCCACAGCTTTGGTTCTGATGGAAGCTGAAATCCTTAATGGTTTCTGTGGTTCAGTTGTTTCTTCAGCGAAGGTTTGAAGGAGTGGAAGCGGCGCTCGATACGATTCTAGACTTTAACCAAGTTTTTCCCCTTTTTACTTTTAATTTTTTCTACAAAAACAAAATCTGTGTATTGAAAAAATACACATTGTTTCCAAAGTGCACTGAAAGCGATGTGCACTTCAATATATATAATAATGTGTAAGAGGAGGAATATCTATCGAGTGTGATGACACTCTAACCTATAGAGTGCTTTTTGTTTCTAAAAAAAAAAAGAAAAGAGTTTGCTCCACACTGGGAACTTTGTGTCAAGAGTAAATGTCTTTTAAATATTTTAAAGGAGCACTTGATTTATCCACCCACAGGCAGGTGGAGGTTAAGTGCCACAGAGGTTGAATAGAAGTATTTGAATCTAGTTTTCCGGGCTCGAGGACAGCTACACATGTGGCTCTCCCTCACTCACACAGACCCCCAACATCAACACAACAGGAAGAATCATCGTCATCGTCAACACTGTAATAAAACTCCCAAAAAATACATTCACTGTGGACACTCGGGGGGGGAGGCAGTGTTGGTCTGACACTGTTAGACACACACGCAGCTCAGACGTAGGGAGTGTGTGTGTGTGTGTGTGTTTGTGTGTGTGTTTCCACGTACACAGTCCTATGCATTTATCAGACTTGTTCTCTCAAGTTCATGAGTCTCCTGAAATCATGTCTGACACCCCACCTGAAGCTGAAGCTGGGTGTGGGGGGGGGGGGGTGACAAATGGGTAAGTTTGTGTGTATGTATGTGATTGTTTGTGTTTGTGTGTGTGTGTGTGTGTGGGCTTCACAGGTGACTTCTGTCTCTCCGAGGTGATGCAGGTATGCGACTAAGCAGATCACAGCAACATGTACTGGTTGTCTATCGCCCGCTTGCGGCCCCGATCGGGCTCCAGCTCGTAGTCCGAGTCCCGCTGAGGGATGATGGGCGTGTGCGGGGGGGCGTGGCGCAGCAGAGGCCGCCTCCCCACCGACTCGCTCCGGCGCAGGGGTGCGGGGGCCGTCGTCAGGAGAGGGTTGGGGACGGGGTTGGCACGAACGGGGTGGTGGGTCCCCTGCTGGGAAACGGAGCTGGGAGTGGAGGCGGAGCTGCTGGTGGAGCAGGAGGAGGCCGGCTGACCGCAGCTGCGAGCCAGGCTGCAGTGAGCCAAGCTGGGCTCAGAGCTCCAGCGATGGAGGGAGAACGGGACCAGGAGGGCGCCTGAGAGCGAACCTGAGGGAGAGGGAGAGAGCTGGTTAGTGAGAGAAGCACCCAAAGACTCAGAACTGATGCATCAACACTGTTTTGTATGATATGAATGTGCAGCGGGGGGGGGGGGGGGGTCTCACCCTGTGACGGGGGGCTGGAGCCCGCCACCACGAAGCTGGACAGCGTGACAGCACCTGCGGCTCCACACTCCAGAGGGATGGGGAAGAGGCGGAAGTGGCTGAGCATGTCCATGACAGAGGGGAAGCGCAGGTGCTGCACCCTGCACTGACCCCACTCGGTCAGCGAGAGGCGCAGGTGCTGCAGAGACAGAGAGTGACACCGAGTTATAACAGTCTGAGCCAGAGGTGAAGTTCTCTTCTTTTTCTCTGTGTTTATGATCTTTCACATGAGCTGTGTGTGTGTGTGTGTGTGTGTGTGTGTGTGCACAGTGTTTCCTCATTAAAAGACAAACAATGCAGGTTCCTAAAAATAACAATCATTCATATATATATAACATGAGGACGTGAAATGAGCTGCTACTGAAAACCCTGTTTGTTGTGTTTGATCAGATGCTGCCAGACGTACCTTTGCTTTTCCCTGGTAGTTGAACGTGAGGACGTAGTCCCCCCGGCGCGTCTCGCTCTGTCGTACCAGAAAGACGCCGTGTCCCTCGGGTCCAGAGCTCTGGACCAGGTGGGCGGCCTTGACGCGAGAGATGGGCCCGTGGAACCATGGGTAGGAGAAGAGGAAGTGATCCGTCTTCTGGACCAGCTGCTCCGGCAGGGTGAAGGCGGGGGGCACTGGAGGGAGGAACAGACGAAGAAGACGGGTTCATTCTCCTGATCATGAAGCTGGACGAACATCTGAAGGAGTGTGATGTGAAAAGTGTTTCACTCATTCACAATATCATTGACACCTACTCTGCTGCCCCCAAGTGGCCAAATGAGAATTAACTATAATGACTTTACAAATAGGACTAGAAACCTCTAACTGCCTCAATATGTAGCTGGGAAATGTAAAGTAGCCTCAGAAAAAAGGCTTGTTTCTATCTTTTCTAATTCTCATTTTCTGTTAAATTTCTGTCTCTTCCTATTTGAACTTGAGTTTTTTTTCTTTTCGTATCTATATAGTATGTAAATCGTTGACTGCACGAGGAAGCCGTGCACATAACTGGGTCGGTATCTGATGGGCACACGATGTGATGGTATGAAGTCTGATTGTAAAGTTCAATAGCTACATAATAAAGATAAGACCCAGAGGTTGAGGTTGTCAACTCTTCATCCCAGACCAGAGGGGACACATCATGGGTCACAGCACACACAGCTACACCCTGAGTGTGAGGACATGTCTGATCAGTGTCCTCGTCTCCTCACTCACTTTGACCTGCGGACGCCGAGCTTCCTCTGCGATTGGCTGGAACGGAGCTGTCAGCTGGGGAGGGGAGGGGCTCCAGATCCACGCTGCCCGACCTGAGGGAGAAGACCAGACTCACATTACACTCACACATGCACTGGCCCACTGTGGACCACCTGAGGAGGAGGACATGGCAATTTCATCATCAT
The DNA here is from genome assembly GCF_947347685.1 of Pleuronectes platessa. Taxonomy (NCBI): domain Eukaryota; kingdom Metazoa; phylum Chordata; class Actinopteri; order Pleuronectiformes; family Pleuronectidae; genus Pleuronectes; species Pleuronectes platessa. The sequence continues at coordinate 23,291,253 of NC_070629.1, read as the reverse complement.
AATTTATATCAAAATACAGAGGAGCTGAGACAGAAATCTTATTTAAGTGACTGTGATTACACCAGCGTCTCAAAAATAAATGTGTCAGTGATTTATTGATGTTTTATGAGAAGGAGCGACTAAGATGGGTGGAGAGAGAAAAAGACTGGGTGCGGTAGAGCAAGGGTTCAGGTCTTTGACAGCAACTGAAAATGTTACTTAAGTTAAATGTGTATTATAAAAACTATTACAAATCATTATATTATTATTATTATGCATGAATATATTTGTAGCATTTCACTGCTGCAGCTGGTTGAGATGAAGATTTAACATAAAATGCAACAAAATTACTAATACTTTTTTGATTGGATTATTAATTGTGTTTTTTTGTGTATATATTATTGTGTAAAAATTTTCAGAATCATAAGTCCAAAGTGACACATTTTGTCTGGTTCTATTAACTTTAAAATTATTAAAAACAGACACAAAAATTAAGATAAGAAAACACGAACACGAATCTGTGTGTGTGTGTGTGTGTGTGTGTGTGTGTGTGTGTGTGTGTGTGTGTGTGTGTGTGTGTGTGTGTGTGAGGTTAGTGAACGAGGTGATCGTGGAGGAAACAGCAGGTTGAAGTAAAGACACCAAGCACAGACAGGAAGTGAGTCCAGTTCACTAGTTCAGATGCGATGTTTTTTCTGTTTCACAGCTCTTATATACACACCTACAAACAAGCACACACACATAAGCACATACACATGCACACACACCTACAAACAGTCTGTATGTCTGCGTTTTTTGTGTACACATGCATTTGTGGTTTTGTGAGCGTGTACACGCACATACACAGATGAGAAGGGGAAGGTTAGAGAAGCGAGCCGGAGCAAATCCTGCTAAAACGCTGACTAGAGTTTGCAGCGTTCTGAATAACAGGAAGACAAGACTCCTTTCTCCTCTTCTCTGTGTGTTTCTCTTCTTCTATCTCAGTGAGAATCACTTCACTCCAACAAGGTGAGGACGTCTCTGCCAGTCAGCGATGTTTCGAGGATTAGAGGGAAGGTTTTGGAACAAACTCCACCTACCACATCCAACCACATCTGAGGGCCGAACGCGTTTCTACACGTTCCAAATGGTGACGCGCCAGCATCCAACCGTGCCCTGGTCCCTCCTTTGTACTTTGAGCTCCATGAATCATACGATCAGGGATAATATCGCACACGCTCAGACAATAGGTCTTTTCCCTTTGCAGACACAGGTGTTACTAATAACATCAGCGATGGCTCTGGCCCTGATGCGGAAGCAGCTCGCTGGAATTCACCCATCATCAGGTTTATTATTTACACGTGGGCTTTTCCTGCTGTGACTTGTTATCGTGTTTTCTTTGGAAAAGGCTTGAGTTCTCCAGAAAGGAAGTAGTCTGGTGTTGTGCAAACCTTCTTGAGAGGTGAAGAACGGACATGGAGCTGCGATGTAAACAGTTCAGATCCGGAGACAAGCATGTTTTATATCACTGTCTCTCCTCTGAATCCAGTACAAATGTATGTTTGAGTAAAATATGACGAGTGACAGACGAGTTAGGGTAGATTTAGATTTACGGGCAAAAGAACACTTGTACTCATCTACATTTAAATCCATAACAAAATCCCTCGTTCAAAAAGTGAACACGTCGGCCGAGAAATACCAAGAAGTTGCCTGTGTAATGATTCCATGTTGTTTTCACATGAACATGGTTTGTGAGGTATCTGAATAGACACAGTGAATTCAAGATTGAACTCTGACCCTGATCTGTGTGTGTGTGTGTGTGTGTGTGTGTGTGTGTGTGTGTGTGTGTGTGTGTGTCTGTGTGTGTGTTCCAGACATCTGCAGAAATGAGAAAGGTCCTGAGATTCTCTTGAGTTTTAGACCTCCCACACATTTCCTTTCACAGAGCAACACACACTCGCACACACAGACACACAAACACACACGTTCAACACGAACAGAGCGAAATATAAAGTATTACTTTCATTTGTATTACGGTACTGAGTATTCCTTTGAGTAATCAGACTAAACATATTTCTGAATTTGAACTTCTCTCACGACTTCGTCTCTGCTTGTTTTCCTGCTTCTGTGATTTCCTGAATTTAAAGATGAATCAGATTCTTCAGTAATGTGAAGAAAGAAAGACTACAGACTTCACACTGCAATCTGGAGCTGAAAGTTCTGATGTGATGTCTGTAGAGGTAACTTGTAACTTATAATGTGAATCTAATATCTATTATATTAACTTATTTCTTCAAAATGTTTACGAGGGTTAGAGCTCGGTATCCTGTATTTGTATTTGAGGAGCTCATTGATCATCATTTTTAAGCATGCTGAAAGGCGGGGCTAATGAGGCCCTGTTGACCAATCACAAGTCAGTTCCAGGTTTCATGCTGAACCCCGAATGGCCCCCCATAGAATAACAAAAGTGCTGCAAGTAAATGCACTGTATGAATGTGTGTGTGAATGGGTGAATGTGAAACTGTAATGTAAAGTGCTTTGAGTGGTCATCAAGACTAGAAAAGCGCTATATAAATCCATTACCATTTCAGTCCACTTTTATATCATCAAATATATAATTTAAAACAAGCTTACCAGAAAAATGTAACATTGAAATAACTAGAATAAATATCGGTGTCATATGACTATTCACCTAATTTCTCTATTCTAATATGGTTAACCTGTAAAGTCAGTACACTTTACTTCAGCTCAATTTGAAAACTAAATGTATTTACCAAACTTTCAAGCCCTGACAGATTAGTGTACACACCAGATGCATTGTAAGGAAACGTGTTAACATTTTATTTGACTGATGAGTTTGATAAATGATTCTTTTCAAATCTGCAGTGGACAAAGTGACTCGAGAGCAAACTGCAAATTGTAAAGCACAGGAACCGACGAATAGACGTGGGCCCATTCATGTAAATGTTTGTTCACATATACTCACACACTGCAAATATTCTCACTTGCATTTGCAAACACATACCTCAGCACAAGTAAACACATCCAGCACACCCACAAACACTGAAAGCAGCCAACAAGTCCAAGTGTTAAATATTTCCCCTCGGAATCTCATGGAAAAAGCTGCAAGGGAGCGAGGGATGAGCAGCACTCAGGCTGCTGCGTACTGTCTGTGTGTGTCTGTGTGTGTGTGTGTAGCTTGAAACAGACTGGATTCTAATATCGATGTTCATTATCAGGTATCTTTGTGTTTCTCACCTGTTGCTGATACATTCTTTCAGCTCTGTGGTCCAGGAGCTGACCTGCTGGTCGTTGTCGGTCTCAAATATCAGACTACCTCGATGAACCTGCAGAGACAACAGTGCAATTTAAAATTCACCAGGTTAGATGTTTTTTAATTGCAAAACACGATCCTCCAGAATCACTGCTGTTATAATTCTTTGCATTGGTTTTTACGTACCTTTAAAACAAATGTGTTTAAGTTGTCGGGCATCTCCAGTCGGTTGCATCGACGGACTTCTTGGATATCAGAGCACTGAGTCGTCAGCTTGGGGCTGGACGCCTGAAAAACACAATGAAGACAAGAGTCCGACAAATTAGACAATATTCTCAGGAAATTCCGTAGAAACAAAAGTACTCAACGATCAGTCAATTGAACCAATCCTCTGATCTCTAACAGTGTTTGTATACATGTTTGTGTGTGTGTGAATCCTTTGTGTTGAAACTGAGGCCACCCTTTGTGAAAGAAAACTCAGTGAATCGTAGGAAGGATGCATGATGGGAGCTCCCATGGCAGAGCTCCAAGGTCGACCCCACCAGGGCCGACTGTGTATTTAAAGAATGTTAAATGAGATATGAGCATTTTCCTGGTGGCTCTTTGACCCGAGGACACTTGAACTCCTGACACCAAGAATCGGAGGCTTCTGACCTTTACTGTGCGAACTGTAAACCACGAACGGAACCCTCTGTAACTTTTATGCACTAAGAACATACACGGAGAATAGGAATTCACATGGAGGTGATTTCTATTGCCACTATTTAAAGTCCCGTCCCATGCAGGTGATCCTGAAACTCAGATGGACAGAAGAACAATGGCGTGCACACACACTCAGGTGCACAATACCGGACATATACCCTCCAACTAATCATATGTGACAGATATAGCATCGCATGGCCTCCAAGCCCCAACATACAAACGAGCGCTAACAATGCCACTGGCGTAGTCACACACAGAGACCCACACACACGGATGGATGACTGGGTCAGCCATGTGGACAGCCCCGTGGCATGCTGGGCCGGAAATCACCTCAGAAATGAAGCCTGCATGTGTAACATCTGACCATGAGAAAAGAGATTCAGCAACTCTAATTGAAGGCTTGACAAGGAGAATGTGTGTCGTACTGTGTGTTAACTATATGTGCACAGAGGTCATCGTGACACTCCCCTCACAAACCCACCAACTATCTAAGTCATTTAGCAAGTGGAACATTTCAGGCAACAACACGTTAGACCTTGTTTAATGTTAGCAATTGCGTTATTGCATTATTAAACCAAAGATTCTATATGTTTTTTACCTTTAATATAAATCCATGAATGGGGTTATTAAAATATGGATACATGATAAGTTGCAGTGCTAAAGCTGTGTCCACCTTGAACCAGAGAATTTGATTGTAATATTTTCACATTTGCAAGAAAGAGAAGATATAAAAAAATAAATCACAGAATTAAGTTGGTGATAAATGTTTCATGTTTACTTAAGAAGAGTGTCCAAGGCTTTATGAAACTGCAACAATCTAATATCAGAAGTAATTCATTAATTAATCAATTAAAGTTGTAATTGCTGCTTATTTACACATCCAGCAGTTAAACAACATCCTCAATAACTTGGAGTCATGTTTGTGTCCACCTGAAAAACATTAACGTTAATAATAATGCTACTTTAGCTGTGTTTTGAGTCTCCACCAAAAGCAGCAAAGGGAAACTAGCTCTTCAGCTGATTAATGCTCCACCATGTGTAAAAACAATATCAGATCTTTACACAGCTTCAGATTAATTTTCACGATGAACCAAAAATATTTTTACTTTCGAGAAATGACTAGTTCCTTAAAACCACTGTATTTACTCTTCTGGCAATTAAATAGTGAATTGCCCCTCGCTCCCAAACAACCACAGCTCACGGTGGAAACCAGGGAGCTTAACAAGCTACGGTTGGATCAGCAACAGATCTTATAGGACGAACACATGCATCAGAGAATAAGAAAAAAGCAAGAGGGTAGCGTGAGAGAACAGAAGCAACAAAAGGAAACTGCGAGGACAGTGGAAGACACAGTGTTGGGCCGGCCAGGAGAGAGAAAGACGGATAAGGAGCAGGAGAAAAAAAGCAAGGAGGACAGATTCCAGGGCTTTGTGCACCCGATGAGTTTGAGTTTATGTGACATCGAATGAGCCTGAGGAATGTCTATGTCAATCCTACACACACACATAAAAACAGACAGGAACACACAGACATCAAAAGAATAGATTAACCCCCCCCTGCCCAATTTCCTCAGCTTGACAGTGTTGTGAATGAAGCCCATAGGTCCAAACGCTCTCTGTTTTAACCACAGTGTCGAGTATTATCAATGAAAATACACTGTGATGCACAAATGAAAGGGATGTGACTCATTGAGTGCGATCTGAGTCCGTGAATGAGGAACTGACTAAAAAGCAAACTCGAGCCAAATTGCTGTCACGGCAACATTTCTGTGCAGGATGTTCAGAGAATTGAATTTCTGCTTCTTAAAATTTGGGTTAAAAAACATCCAGGTTTTTCGTAGAGCTGACATGTGTAGAAAGATAAAGTTCAATCAGCTAAGAGGAAAGATGTGACCACTTACAGGAAAAACAGATGCAGAGTAAAAAAAACTCATCATGGCAATGCTGATTAGTAATGAAGTGGTGCTGCAGAGGCTGCAACGTGTTAGACATTAACGTTAAACGGAAACTGATTCATTCTTGGAAATAGCAGGTGACAAACCAAGTGCAGTCGAGCTGCTCTGGAGCTTTCAGTTACTTAATCAGGAGAAATCTTGTAAGTTGTTTTTCTTTTTTTTTTTAATTTCAGCCATGTTAAACATCTGCAACTCATATCATGAACTAGACAAACTAAATATAATAGATAACTTAAAGCTCCACAGCTTCACACTTTAAGGAACTTAAACCTCAATAACAGATGTTTTTTGGCCACATGGGGGCAATGGACACGTGTTGTTAACACAATTCTAACATGTAGTTCCATTGTTAGGTAGCAAAAAGTTGCTTGTTGACACATCCAGCAGTTAGAGAACAATGTCCCCCTTCATCTGGAGCCAAGTTTCTGTCCATCAGATGATGGCGAGACCAATATTCACTCTGCTCTTTACTCGCATTCACCTGTGTGTCTTTTGTTTGGTGCTGACTCTACGAGATGTGGCTGTTTGTGCACGATTGTGTTTTTGTGGTTGTGTGTACGTGAATGTGTGTGTGTTTGTGTGTGTGTGTGTGTGTCTGTGTGTGTGTCGATTAGCTCATGACTCATCGAGAGGAATGTTCTGTGAGAATGTGAATGAGTTGCTGTCTGAGAGCATCTTCGAGGAGCCATATGTGTCTGTGGAGGGATAAGAGAAGAAAAAGAAGGAAAACACGCAGCAGATGTCTGCTTGGTTGAGCAACAACATAACAGGCCTGATTTCTGTGAATCAACCTCATCAGGGGAGCAAGTTCAAGCTCACAGCACATTTCCTATCACTACAAACTGAAGTCTGTAATACTCCCTGGAGAAGACACACACACACTCAAACACAGAAACAAACACACACACACAGGCCCTTGCCCTTTTTCTTCCTTCATTTTGCAATCGGCACACAACTCTTTCAAGAGTGTGTCCTCAAACAACACCACCCAGCAATGTGGGAAAACAGTGAGCATTCATGAGCAGTGTTCATGTTTACAAATTGCTCAAACAGAGTCAGGGAAGTGTCAGAAGGTGGGAATGCGGCATCATCAAGCATTAAAAACCCTTTTGTGTTGAAACCCTACCCCATCCAGCTACACTAGACAAAAGATGAATCATATTTTTAGACATACAAAAAAAAAATAATGAAATCTCTGACTTATTAAGTATTTAGACCCTAAATTCTGAACTTAGAATCTCCTTTGGCAGCAGTTAAGAGATTTGAATCTCTGGCAGCTTTGCACACCTGGATTTGGACAGTTTATCCCATTCTTCCTGTCAAATCCTCTCAAACCCCATTAGATCTGGATAAGAAGCATTTTCATGTCTATCCACAGATGTTCTATGGAGGTTAAGTCTGGTTCAGCCACTCAACGTCTTTCAAGAGAACAGTCCCACAGCTACTGCAACCTTTCCCTGGCTCTTTGCTTCAGGTCATATCGTGCTAAATATAATGAAAAGTCGCTCTGCTCTCAAACTGTGACCAAAAAGGTCAAAATTTCAAGTGCATAATGATCACTAGTCCGTTTAACTGCAGGTCCAGCACATGTACTACTTTCACATTTGTGGATGAAAGTATTACTTTAAGTATTAGTGTGTGTTCCAAAGATTAAAATGGTCCACGGGTGATATCTGACAAAACTAAATGAGAAGAGAGAAGAGGCGTCTTACTGAGAGATGGAGAACAGGAAGGTTAACTGGCGGCAGTGAAAAATAAGTACTGCTTTCAACCACAATGGCCGACACAGGAGCCATGGTTGCGGTACAGGGGGAATGTTATGCTGTGTCTCTCTGAAGTGGTCCGTCCATTGAAGGCTACTCTGAAAACTTCTTTCCGGGTCGTCGCAGTTTTAAGTTGGAAACTTTAAAGTAGCACAAACGACAGAAAGAAAATACAAACGCTGCAGGGACGGATGTACCACCTCAAACACAAAGTCTCTCACAACTGGAAAAGTTACTGTAGAGTCCAGTCTCCCTCTCTACCAATAAGAGGAAGCCCCACAACATGACGCTACCACGACCACGGTTCACCAAAGGGATGCTGTTCGCCAGGTGATGAGCAGTGACTGGTGTTGGCCAGACACAGTGTTTGGAGTAACCAGACCAGAGGATCTTTACCCCCCATACAGATGCTGTTTGCAAAACTCACAAGTGGTCTTTCCTGTGCCTTTTACTCAAAGTGGTGACTATTGGGTTCTTGCTCACCTTCCTAACCAAAGCACTTCTTGTCCGTTTATCGAGTTTGGACTAATGGCCTTGTTGGTCCAAATATCTTCCATTTCACCATTAATGAGGCTCCTAGAGACACTCACAGCTTTTGAGATGATTTCGTACCTTCGCCCTGATCTTTGCCAGGTCACAATTTTAAAACAGAGGGAAGTAGAGAGGCATTTTTTTGTTTTTTTGTCTTCACATGTAATGTGAAGTGTGGGAACTTAGTTCTAAATTCAATTCAATTCATTCTTTCCACCGATGGACTCAAGTCAAATTCTAGAAACATGCGAAGGAAAATTAAAGCAAACAGGAAGAGCCTGACCACAATGATGTTTTTTTTCCAACTCTTTATAAATCAAGTTTCGATCGATGAGCAGAAATGGCAATTTTATTAATTAACATATAAATCTACTGCACATTACATTGTGCCAAAAGTGGAGCGGTCTCAATACTTGACTGTAATTGGCTTATTAGGATCAAGGACCTGGACCAGAGCCTCTGAATACAGCAATAAAACACAACAACCACAAAAAGAGATGGAAAATGACCACAATAAGATGTAAAATCGGGATGAGTCAATCGCTGCTGGATGACAGTCAGCGTGATGTCGAGCCCAGCATCATGATTTTCCAGGCATCAAGTTAATTGTTTACAGCTGACATGACGTACCAACAGCACGTCTGCCATATGCCAATCAGTAGACATTGCCCAACCCTAATGTAAAATATTCAAAAGAGATTCAAAATGAAAAGACAAAAAAATATGCTAGATGACTTTAATGAGAAATGAAACAACCACCAAGCAACTAAATATAAACAAGTATCTCCAATTGGAAGCGGAACGACCACAATGAGAAGCAACAAAATGAAGAAAAAAACACAACACAAAACGAGTTAAAAGCCACCACAAAAGAGACACATGGTCTGGCTTGGCTCGTATAGTAGGTTAGTTGTGTGCAGGTGAGTGAGTGAAAGGTCTTTGGAGGAGTAACTACTCCTTAATCCTTCACTTCAGCGCCTGCCAAAAACCAGAAGCTCATTTAACATGCCCTTGAAAACTATAACCTGGCATCAACCTCCTCTACACACACACACACACACACACACACACACACACACACTCTGCAGGAGAGGGAGAGATATGGACCAAGCAGACAGATCCAGACATGGAGAAGACAGTGAACATAATTTGTCTGTTTATAACCCTGAGGGAAGCTTTTCATTAATGTCTTAGATTGCTGCTTCTACGTCAGCTCACTGTAATGTCTGAGGCATCAAGTCTTACAATTCTACTGCAACAGTGGAAGCAGCTCAGTGTAAATTCACTCTTTAGATCTGTCAATTTGTTTAATACAAACTAAGATTCTCCCCAAACTTTAAGAAATATAAGGAAAAGGGCTGGAGTAAAAAAAACTGCACTTTAGCAGCAGAGTCAATCAATTTAAAAGTATAAATCGGGAATAAATTGTAAAACACTAACACGGCACCATGTTCTTTTAGTTTCGTGGTTCTGGTTTGTGTACTTGAAATGAATTCAGGTTGTATCTACCACAGCAACCACAAGTTACTGTGTGTCCTTGTCCTAGATCCACTAATGACCCAGAGTTCACAATATTTGTACATTTAAAAAAAATTAACCACTAATAATTCAAAGAAGTCTTTGTTGTAGCTGTTTTAGTTACTGACTAAAATAAAAGGGCTCAATAAATATGGAGATTATCAATCTGGTGGCGTTTTCAGTTTTCACTTGTTCTTCTCAGATTGAGTCAACTTTCGGCAATATGTCGACTTCAAACACTCACACAGGAATATGATACAGATATGCAATGAGGACAATGTGGTCTACATATCTGTAGTAACTCTGTGTCATCTGAAAGTCTAGAATCTGATATTCTCGTCCTTGCATGTTCTTTCCTCACGTATTTGGCACTGCCTGTATTGGTCTACCAAGTGTTGTACTGGGGTGACTCTTATGGTGGATGTGTTTTTTCTACACTGCACATTTCCCCCGTATTCTGACTGTCAACCTTTACAAACGTCAGGATCTCTGCTTACATTTAAAAAAAAAATTTGTTTTGCAGGTTTAAGTGCTATGAGTGCACATAGTCTCTAATGTGAGGATTTCTCAGTTGAATGCCACTATACATTTTGATCAGTGGATTCTAGATGGGCTTTAAGGGATATACATTGTGATCATCAATCAATCAATAATGTTAAAATGATAATTAAAATAATAAAAAATGCTATTAAGTTATTTTCTTGTGATGTCTACATTGGATATAACAAAAAAAAGAACGAGAATCACTTTACTGTACTTTAAATGCTCCAACCTTCTTTTCTTAGCAACTAAGACTTTAGAGATTTAACTCAAATGAATAAACATTTACTTCGTAACATAAAAGTAATACAATAAAAAAGTAAAGGATGTTTTCGGGACAAACTTCCCCCGGGTTTACGCACTCGGACACAAGCATAAACAGTTGATGAGAGTAACTCACAAACAAACAAGTGACACAGCGACAGATGAAACCGCGCAGCCTCTCGCCCACGCAGTCACAGACACATCTACGGTTAGAGTGCACACACCCACACACACACACACACACACGGGTGACACACAGGAAGTTTGGAGTCCAGAACTATCTTCCCAGGGTCCCTTTCTCAAGGCCGTCACTACGGCAACTAACTTGACACTCAACATTCCTCCGGCCCTCCGAGGGTCACCGCAGCCAATGATGTCCGGGGTGTGTGCGTGTGTGTGTGTGCGTGTGTATGCTTGTGTGTGTGTGTGCTGCTGGGTTGACCTGCAGGGTTACCAGCTCTCTGGAGAGATTCTGGAAAGCATTTATGCAGAGTTATACCACACACAAACACAGACACACACACATATACACACACACTGTAGGACACTTTGACTTAGTGGCTCTATTTTAGGTGTGATTAGGTTTGTGTTTCCGTTCCGGTTTTTTGAAATTGGATGTTAAACTGGTGAAAAACGCATCTTGGTGAGACATGGTCACTGTAGTTTGTCTTTTGTCCTTCCCACGAACAGCGGTCCCTGCTGCTGCAGACACACAAACTCACACATTGCATTATTTTATCCAGTTTGCCAAACTTCTAAAAAACTACAGTTTCCTGGCTGTTTGCAGAAATGTATTCAAAGTTAATTAGAAACATATATTTGCAGCCCATTTATAAAGCTGTACGTCTTCAGTTCGGTGTTGAGTGACACAAACAGGCTGGGGAAGTTGAAAACTACAAGACGAACAAGCGAACGTTCAACGCACTAATGTTTTTTGGTCTTTTTCTTGATATTTATTGACAATAACAAAACCACACATATCACATCTGGCTCATGTTACAGGATTGTAATGATCCGCCTGCAGCTTAAAGCTCAGCCTGGATCCTGTCCGTTGTGCACACACTCCCAGTATGTGCGTAGAGAAAGATGACTTTCTCTTTTAATGTGTTTATACAATAGCTACAGCTGCAGCTAACACTATAGTGATCTGCAGCAGCTGGCATTGTTTTCGCCGCTCCACTCCAGTGCCAGCCTCCACCACCTGTTGCCTGTCTCACACAGATGAACACTCCTGAGGTTTACAGAAATAGATCCTCTGATCCCGGCTCATGACGAGGGAAACTAAACTTTTCCTTCTGTGTGCAGCCATTAATCAGATCTGAAACTTGGTGGAGATCATTACTTGTAAACATTTTCCAATAACAGAGGATTTTTTGCAAGCAGCGGTAATGATTTTGGATAATGCTCCTTAAAAACTCTACAGCTAGTTACTTCAACATTTCCAGCGGTTTATTTTCATTTACACTACTACTGCTAGTACAAGACAAACATCAAAAGTAACAATATTTTTTTTTAATAATGATAATGCAGTTAAATTTAGCATGATCCTATCTTATCTAAAGTTATGTTATATCATGAGGTTAAGGAGGGTTTTAAAAAAAAATGGCGCTCGGAGGGTGCATCTTGCCATGTTAAAGAATGGAAAAAAATAGACTGCATCTACAAATTTATCCACATCCACTCCAAAATGTTTTAGCTTCTCCATTGGCCCATGTCCCACCTACCCACCAAGTTTCAATAAAAACAGTAGAGTAGTTTTTATGTTTCCCTTCTAACAGACAGTAAGAGAAGGGGAACAGATCACAGATTCTCTCTGAATATGATCCTATAACTATTACAATTATTGTTGGCTTATGTCCACAGTGAGCAGCTGTGAGCACATTACTATACTATCTGAATAAAATGAGCACAATCTACAAGTTTAGCGCAAAATTATAATAATAAAATGTACATTAATTTTGCATTCAGCCAGCTAACATGACTGTATTCAATTCAGTGAACATGAAGCGGCGATTGCGCTGTCACACTCCAGGAAAATGTTATGAAATCATGAGAAAAACACACAGTCACCTCTGTTCACACTGTTATCTGGTACATGTGCAATTGTGGAGATCACTAGAGCTGATCACACTCACAATCTGCTCTATCTGTGGCATTATGGAGGATGTGGAGAGAACACACGTGCGCACACACGCACACACACACACACACACACACACACACGCACACACACACACACACACACACACACACACACACACACGCACGCACACACATGCATGCACACACACAGAGAGAGAGCGAGTGCTACTTGTGGGGTTACCAACTCAGATCTAGATGAGTGTGTTCTTGGAAACCTGTCAGAAGCTGTCAGAGACGTAGCCTTCAGTAATGAAAAAATGTGTCAGATCATCGCGCTCCGGTTCTCGTATACTTCTCAGAAATACTGAAATACTGTATATGGAGAAGTCAAGACAGCCCACTCCAAGATTCAAAGAAAACTGAGCGCAGTTCCTCGTAAATTGAATTAGCTGCAGATTTACACACACAAGAAAAGACCAATTAGCACGGCTGACAGAGGGGAAAGAGGTGACATGTTTCTGAGTTCGATAAGATTAAAAAGAATTAGGATAGTTAGGGAACTACTTCAAAAGTCTTAATATATACGAAAATTGAAAAAAGACACTGTATAGTATGCATTATCGTATAAATACACATACAGTTATGAAATATTTCTTGGAGTACATTGACCCTTAAAGAATTAGCTTGTGCAAGACACACATGAGCTTGTGCAAGAAGCACATTTCCCCACCTGACCATCTTGACATTTCTTCATGGCTGAAACACAACATAGAGGGTGAGGTTTCATTTGTTGTGTATTCAGCACACAAAATAACCACATTTATCAAACTTGACAATTGTCAGAAAATAAATAAAAATCAGTTACTCAAGATCATCCAAAGACGTGAGTAGCCGGCACATTACTTTTAGACAGACGTGTATCTTTGGGAATTGGACATAAATAGCTCTCATTCTTTACGCACCACATACAATACTGCTTTCATCTCCCATTGTATTGGTAACACAAGTGAATACGGCTTGTGAGCCTGAAGCAAACGACATGGCAGTGTCCCTGTATGAGGCAACTTCCGGAGCATCCTCCTGGGAGCATATAGGCCGGGATCAAGTTGACCATGAGGTCACAGCGTCCCTGATTTGAGTTTGCCTGTGGGCTTCCTCCCTCCTCTCTCACTTCCTGTCACCTCTCTACTGTCACCAATAAGGAATGAAAAATAAATTATTCCAAAAAAGACAAATATGCTCCCAAAAAAAGAGATACGTTTCCAACTCTCTTAGATGAAGAAAATCTCTGTGGCCCAGACCACTGTTCCAGTGTGACTATTGGAATTTTTATATTGATCTTTATATTATAATATCAAAATCATCTGCCCCAGATAAATTATCCAGAGTGAGACAAAAAAAAAGTACATGGACACCAGCAGAGTGATTTGAAGAAAGTTTCAAAAGCACAAAACTTAATGCAATTTGTTTTTGCCTGTGTGTGGGTTTGAGTGTGTGTGTGTTCGTGGGTCTGTGTGTGGGTGTGGGTCTGTGTGTGTGAGACGAATTGAGTGCTGCTCATCCACACGTGTCAGACCAGACATGTGTCAGTTATGGGTGTGTGTATGTGCGCTGGCCAGTTAAGGGTGTGTGGTGTGTAACTGTACATGTGTAGAAAAGACGTATTCTTCCCCAGTGTGTGAAACGTTTTCCTCATCGAACACAAAACCTGTATGTGATTCTGTGTAAAAGTGATTTTCTACGTCATAAAACCCGCAGCTTTCAAGTGAACTCTGGTTTCACCTCTGAGGAAAATACAAAAAGTGGATCTCATTTTTTTTCCAATGGTGTCAAATATATAAAAAAAATCTTACACAAATACTTGATACTATTCTAAACTGATTTTAAATAGGGAATGAAGAGTAAAAAAATCTCATTAAGTCGATTATACAAAGATGGTCAAATGGGTAAAAAAAAAAAGCAATGGAAAGTGGTGTAAGAGCAAACTGCAATATGCTGCATAATCTATTCTTTACCCTATTTGTGTATCCATTACAATTTAGTATTTCGTAACTTTAAAGCAATTAAACAAAATCTATTTTGTTTAATTGTAACTTTAAAGCAATTAAACAAAATCTATTTTGTCTTCCAGGTTTTAAAATTTGACAATTTACTGCTGTTTTTTAGAAGTTCTTGTGTTTAGTCTTGTCTCAACAAAAAAATAGAATTTGATGATGTCACCCTGTGCTCTAGGGATTATACAGGTATCGTTTTCTGATGTTTAATACACCAAACAAATAATCAATAATGAAAACAATCATTAGCTGCAGCTCTACTTTTCTTCATGCATTTCATAAAATATAACGATAACTGATTTCTGAAACGGTGACATGTCCAAAAGTTGGGAAAGGAAAAACTTTCCCTTGCCCTTCCTTTCCCTCCTGGCCAGTGCTGCACCATTGTCTCAGAATAAACCTGACTGTGCAGTTTTGCCCCTTGTGACTACAGATCCTGCACCACTGAGCCAGAACCAGGTTTATATAGGGAAGGAGATCTCGTCACGATAACATTTTCCACACACGACTCGACGCCAAGCGGGACCTTCCAGGGCCAGAGAAAACTCTGAATGTTTATATCACAGGATCAGACGGCAAAGTTTGCTTAGTGAGAAGCTACGACTCAACTGACAAATCATCTCCGCTGGCAAAGGGATGAAGAAAAGCCAGTAACTGATTTTGGGGGATTTTTTTTTGGAGGGGAAACTGAGAGGCACAGATAATGAGTAAATGCTAGCTGTGCTTGGCCCTGTAATGGAAACCATGCTAACGACTTGCCCAGAGAGAATCGGGGGGGGGGGGGGGGGGGGGGAGGCTGGAGATGTGACTCAGAATAAAGCTGAGAGGAAAAAAATGTTGAGAGAAGAGGAGAGGGCCGGAGCACAGAGGATACACAGACATGCACACACAGGTTTCTACAGAGTTCAACAAATTATATGTTAGATATTTATGATACAACACAGAATGAAATGTAAAACCAAGACCACCTTCTTACTGTGAAAGTATAACAGAAAAAAAAAAATGAGGGCCTACAAACTTTTATTAATTATTACATTAGGGGTGGGATTAAGACATTTTTTCAATATCAATTAATCTGCCACTTATTTTCTCAATGAATTGCTTAATTGTTTGGTCTATGTATGCTGAGGATGGTAAAATCTTTAACAACTAGAAAGGCACAAAGAAGATTGTAGGTAAGACCCAACTAGATCCAGATTTTACAAATAGATTGCATACACTCCCATGTCAGTTCCCTGAACATGCAAAAAAACAGAACACAACGTTAAAGGAATTAAAAACCAAGATTGTTTCCTGACCAATAACACATCCTAGCACCAGGTTTCCGTCCAGTAGTTTATATGCATTTCTACTAACTAACCGACAGACAGACAAACTAACATAAATGAAAACATAACCTCTTTCTCAGAGGTAATAATTTTGAAGGTGCAACCAATGCAGTGGGATTTCTACGGCTCATCCAGATGACCGGCTCCCCTATGACAGACAAGGCCATTGTCAATGCGAGAGAGAGAGAGAGAGAGAGAGAGAGAGAGAGAGAGAGAGAGAGAGAGAGAGAGAGAGAGAGAGAGAGAGAGAGAGAGAGAGAGAGAGAGAGAGAGAGAGAGAGATGTGGGCAAGTAGCTGTACGAACCAATGCATTTTCCACACAAGTCTACAATGAAACGGCAAATGCATACACAACACATTCATTAGAGGTATTTTATGCAATTGAGAACTTTAGAAAAAGTGATGAAACTGTGGTGGGACAAATTAAGACTGTGGTGGGCGGCCAGAGTCTCGGTAATTAAACAGAGGAGCTGATTTAAATTTAAGGTCATTATAGTGGCTGTTAACATTAAAAGAAGTGATGCACATTCTTTATCGTACTGCAATTACAATTCCCCGGCCCATGACATAATTAGCATGGTAATATCATTTTTATGGAGATGTGTGTGTGTGTATATATATATATATATATATGAAGAGAAGAAGCCAAGAGAAAACTGCTGTGACAATGTTGCACAGCTTTGCTTTGGGGGCTTTCCACAGGCAACTCAGCAAGGTCATGTGCACTGACACTGTGGTTGCAGGTTACACACATGCACACGCACGTGCACACACACACAACGAAGGTTATGACAGGAGGAAATGCGCACATTTGAGAGGTATGAACCTTACTGTCAACACCACAGTGTATTGATCTATACATGTAGAGTATTGATTAATGCAGGTGGACACACGCAAGAAAGCACACAGGCGCCCGATCACACACAGATAACACAACTTCTCTTTCTGTAGAAAACACACGTAACTAGAAAGAGGTAGAGCAAGAGATCTGACAAACATCTTGACCACATGACTCTAACCACCCTACTTCCTTTAGATGTTTCTCTTGATTTTGACGCACACACACACAAACACTCCTCCCACATTCAGGCATTTTCAACACACTGAGAGAAGTTTTCCACTCTGAGTGAGAACAAAGTTTTCCTTAGACCTTAACAAACATAAACAAAGTAACAAATGCTGCGAAAAGCTAGTATCGCTGTACTTAAGTATCCGCAGTGGACTTCAAATTCACGGCAAAACATGATAATAATTAAATATACACAGATATTTACAGTTGAAAAAAATGACATATTCCATACATCCATCTAATTGTACCTGGAAGCCTTTACACCTACTTACCAGGAACAAAACCCTGCAAAGCAAGTTAATTTCTACAATGTAAACCTGTAGCTGCAAGTACCTGCTCGTCAATTTCCTATTCATGACTCATGTAAAAGGCCCACGTTATTTACACATGCTCACTCAACTTAAACAGAGGTGACTCCGGCAGAGCACATCATCTCGGCAGCGCTGACTCGCATCCCTTCATAATTTCACAATTCCATGAAGCCCTCAAAAACAACAGAATCAGCGAAAGCAAAGAATTTCACCAAAATGCTCATCCTCCATTGTCCTAACCCTGATAGCATAGACTCAGAGGAGAGAGGGAAACCAATATGTGGAAGTCCACAAGGGGCTCATAGTCTGAAACAAATCAAACACTGATAACCCCTCAAGTGTCCGAGCAGATCAAGTCTCTGAGCAGAGTTCATGACCTAATAAAATGAGAACAAACAACTTTTTCCGCAGTTCTGTGTTGCACTCGTAGATGTGTCCAAGGCTTTCAATCCTGTTTATTACACAAAGTTGCCTGGTGTGGGTTTTGATGCAGGTTTACAACTTGAACAAATCATCATTGTGTGGAGTTCAAACTGTTGTTGCCCATGGATTTAAATAAAAAAAATCCAAAGAAAGTCCAAATAAAGGTGTCCCTCAAGGCTAAAAACTGGGTACATACTAGATTTATTTTCAAACTCTTTCACTGCCGTGCTGACCTCCAGTCAAACTGTGCATTTCACAAAAGCATGAAACCTACTGGTTCCTCAACCTATTCATTTTCTAAATGGATCTAAATACCAGCATTAGACAGCTCATTAAGCAACAAAACTCACGTTGAACCTTTTTGTTCAAACGTTTCATAATATCTATGTGGCTTCTTATATTGAAACTGAATATATGTAATATAGCTGGTGGTCTGGTCTATCAACCTGCTGATCCAGCCCACAGCGTGAGCTTTTCAAGAACGACTCTGTACTTGAAGCACATCGCATCACGCATTAATATTATGACTGAACATGAAACCAACAAGTGAGACCAGAAACCGGTAAGATAAAAGAAAAAGGGGTCAGAGAGTTGTACTTCGTGGTAGTTGCAGAATATTATCTAGCGATCTCCTGTACGGCGTCTACAACATGTGAGAGGTTTTTAGTTCTTTGAAGCCTTTAATTATATTTACACCGAGAGCTTTCCTTTGAGATTTGTGGCTTTTTTAACTTGGTAGGATCTCTCTGTGACTCACTGTATTCCTGACAAGAGTCATTACTGCTGACTGCGGACAAACACTGGCTTTCTACTCTAGTCTTAATCCCTTAAGCCCACTTTCATGCAAGTGTGGTGTATGATGACTTTTAATTAAGAAGCAAAACACAGAATTATAAGCCAAAAGGCGGAATCTAGATGGAAACTCTGTACAGACGACAAACAGTTTACAAATCCGCCAACATGAGGCTTCAAAGAAATCCTCCATTTTATTGTGGCTACAGAAACTGCATTGGAGAGAGTGGAAAGTTGTGACGTGATCCAGTTCTCTGATCACTGGGACTAGGTGTCGTTTAGATTTTAAACGGATACAGCTTTTGCTTGATTCATGTTCCTGTCATATCATTTCATGCTTTCACAGGGTTTCTATGTGATTTATAGATGATCCCTTTTATGCACTTCTTTATCCCGTTTTTGCTGCTGCTTTTTTTCCAAGTTCTTCACTGTAATTTACAACTTTTAACCTCTCGACATGGAGCTTTCAGTTGATGAAAGCATCCTCACAAAGCACGACAACGTGGATGCAGAATTTTAAAAGTGCTACAAAACAAGGATGCTTTGTTTTGAATTTTCATTACACCGTATTCAAATCTACCTGAACCATCAAAATGAACATTGTTTTCACATATATACAATTTTGTTGTGTATAGTTAGGGGTTATATTACAATTCGTACATTACATAGTAAATTAATTGTTAAAGATATTTCTCAAGCCAACATGACAGAGTCTTTGTGGTTCCAGATAAGGATGTGCTGCTTTCCTCGGCTCGGCATCTTTTTAAATATCTCTGGGTATGAAACGACTCACAAAATAAACCAAAAATAAGTTTGGCTCTCAAAAATGATGATTAGAATTTTTTAATATTTCCATAAATGGTAAATGCCAATCATCTGACTAATCTCTTAAATCAACCCATTGATTACACAAAGATGCACAACTCGATCTTTACCAACCCTCCCTCAGCTCTCTGTGGCCGGTACAAGATACAGACCTTGGGACATGAAATTAGAAAAAGCGAGAGGCCCGTTCAGAAAGGTCAGCCGAGAGAAACCAGAGAGCCGAAATCAGCAGCGAGTCCGTTTAATAAACCTCTGGAGATCAACAAGAGAACATCTACTCTCACGGCTTTTCCATTCATCAAATTTTACAATGTATTTGTGACATGATTTTACACATGTGGTGAACACATTCATCTTATGAATACACAAGCATGCATGTGAACCCACGCACACATCCATTGCATGACTCACTCAGTCACTTCAAGGCATAATTTCTAGTTTTCATGAAACTCAATCCCTGAAGAGAGGGAAACATTTGACTCTGTGGCTGAGATACCAGGACTGTTATGACGTGAGATGAAACTCAGGTTGTTCTCTCTGTTGAAATAGTCTTTGCACTGAATACTCATATCAGCTGAGGCCGATATGCCGTCTAAAACTTCTGGGCGTCCTGGCCTACTGGGCCAAATTTAAGATTATGAGACCAAAATATCACATTTGACTAAAAAGAAAACAAAGCAGGAAGCAGTAGAAATGTATTTGGGCTGCAAATGATCAGTTATTGGGTCTATTACGTTTTTAAATAATAGTGAAAATCTATTTTTCACATTGATCCTGATTCCCTGAAGCCCTAATAAAACTTCTGAAAATAACTTTAATAGTACAAAACAAATATTCAATTTTCACATCACAGGAGCTGAATTGAGAATAGAATGAGAATTATCAGGTTATTTTAAATGCTTAAACTAAGCCATTGATAATCAATACTCTGTTGAACAACTAATAGATTATTCAGCTGATCGTTTCAGTCATGTCCTTTGAATTGAATCACATGGTCAATGGTTTATGACCTTTTGGCTGATGAAGGCCTTGGGGTTGCATAATAATATTAAATACTCATGGAATTACCCATTATTCAAATAGAAAGTAGAACAAAAGTAGAATATTTCCAGTGAAAACTGTGCACATTGACGTCTGAATATTTCCCCTCAAGAACTGAAACATTGTTTCTGTAAAGTAAATTTCTTTAAATGTAAATTATTCGAGCGGCGCATAAAAAAAAAAAACATTCACCTTGATCCTTGTGTTAACCACAGATGAAGATGTTTTATAATGTGCATGCTTCAAATAAGTACAAATTAAATTGGACTTGTTCATCTGAGTCTAAAACTAAACTCCCAAATAACAACCTGAAGAGCTAAAAACAGTTTTATAAGCACATCCTTGAAACCTCTGTTGAGAAATCAGCAAACGTTGAGTTGAAACAATAATACAGATGCGCATTGATCTCCCCTGTCTGTTCTCCTCTTTGCTGGCTCATCTACCTCATCATCATTTCACACGACTCATGCTGTTAAGTTTCCTTGTGTCTCTCTAGATTGGCTTCCCTCCGGTCCTGGTGCAGCTGACTTGCGGTCCATGTGTTTTGAGATTTAGTAGTGGTATGTGACGAGAGCCAAATTAACACTGCGTGTTGCCATATGAGAATCTGAGGTATAACAAGTAACACAGAACAGATGGACACAAGCGTCTGGTCGTTGGAAAAGTATTTTCCACTGATGTTGCAAACTCTGCTTTTACTGTCAGTGAGAGAGTGAAGAAGCAGAGTGTGCACTGAGGGGAAAACACAGACGCAGAGTGAGGGACGTGTAAAACCAAATGTAAATAAAAAAATAGGTTTAAGGCTGTACATTTAAATGTACTTTGACTTTACCCTTTTAATAATTATATGCTTTAATGCAAGCATAGTTGCATTGGAAGAGGGGCTTCTACTGGAAATACTATTTTCAAGAAAAGGTGTCACATGACATAGCCGAACATGCAAAGACAAAGCTTGTTCCGAATTTGCCAACATACATAAAAACGTGTGTGAGAGTGAACAGACAAACACACAGAGACTTTGAAACGACAAACTCCATGAGCAACATGATACATAGTGTAGGCACACGTAGACACCAGCATGAAATGAAACCATGTGGGAAAGATTAGACACACACACACACACACACACACACACACACACACACACACACACACACACACACACACACACACACACACACACACACACACACACACACACACACACACACACACACACACACACACACACACACACACACACACACACACACACACACACAATATGATGAGATGAGTTGAGAGTGGTGTGATTAAGATGAAGTCCACAGGAGGTCTGAGGAAACGTATCCGCCGTCAGAATGCAGAAGTCTGTGGGAACTGACTCTAGAAGACAGAATACCACAGTTTTCCTGGCAGGACGCTAACCTCGTCTATAACCTTCACTACTGCTCCGTCAGATGAAAGAAGAAGTAAGGTTGCTGCAAAATAAATAACTAACTCAGGTGAGGGGAAAGTCACAGCTGAGTTTCACCCAAGACTGCACAGATGTATAAAAAACATAAAATGCAACATATCATTACCGACTTGTCAGAATTGTTAATTGTTATTGGTTCATGGTGTCAGTTTGTCCTCATCGAGGCTCTCAAGGCCAGAGTTAAAGACGGAGACGAGATAAAGACAAAGTCTTAGACAACACTGAGGACATTGTGGAGACTTCTGCTCGTTTCAGCTGACGAGACAAGATTCACTTCTGCAATAAAACAATTGTTACAATCATCGGATCTGTTGTTTTGTCACTAAATCTGCACAATAACATATTTTTCGCCAATCAAAAACGAACTCTATTAAATCTCTAAATGCAACAAGAATGTTTGGCGCATTCTCAAGGTCAATGACATTCTTTCACTTCTCCAGGTTTTATGAATTCAGCAATCACTGCATCAAAAACCTCAACT
Source organism: Pleuronectes platessa (assembly GCF_947347685.1). Lineage (NCBI taxonomy): Eukaryota > Metazoa > Chordata > Actinopteri > Pleuronectiformes > Pleuronectidae > Pleuronectes > Pleuronectes platessa. The sequence continues at coordinate 23,268,886 of NC_070629.1, read as the reverse complement.
TGACAACATGGAACAAAGTCGGGCAATGAACTTTGCACTTTGGTAAATCAATATATAAATATTTAATATGATTATTTTTATACAGATCATTTAGATTAATATGTGTTAATATTGAAAAACTGCTTTCATTCTTGCAACTTCAATTAAAAACTTGAATTAAGTTAAGTTGTAAAATTTTACAAACTGTGTGTACGTGCATGTAATAAACGGCAGAACACTCACTTAAACTTCCTGAGTCTTATTTCATCTTCACACCCCTCCCAATAAAACATATACATCCTCTGCTGCTTACATGTTCTATTTGTTTATATGAATGTGACGTGATACTGATACAGAAGTGAAACTGCGCTCAGTTTGAACTATACAGGCATTTAAAGAGGCTAACCCAGAGGAGGAACTACATCTTTAACAGATAAAATCCTCTTTACTAAATGTGTAATAAACCATGTTGAATTAAAGTCGGCCTGATAAAAATGTGCAGATAATAATGTGACGTGTTGTATAAAATCTGACTGGCTACTACTACTAGTGACTGCGCTCTGACTAGAGCTTCCTCACACAAACACATTATCGGTTTCCATGCAGCTTCCTCTCATCTGCTAATGATCTCACTGATGATTACTGCAGTGTCTTACAAATAGAAGACACACACTGAAGAATATAAATAAAAATACAAAAGAATTCCAGCTGGGATAATTATTACTTTCTGTTCAGTGTGGAGGCAAATTCGGCCTCACACACTGACCCACAAAAAGTTAAAGAAAAAGCCCCTAGATGTGTGAAAGCCCAATTTATATCCACAATAAAGAACATTTTACTACAGAATATGTATCAAGCTGTAAGCTTGTTTTGTTAATGGTACTTCTGTTGAATGCATGTGCTTTCTCTTGTGTATGTTACAATGTGTGCATGCTGCTCCCCAGCTCTTCTTCCTTTTAAGGCCATTCTCAGGGCCTTAACTCTGCCCTGCCAAGATTATACACACTTATACTCACATATACACAGAAACACACACAGAGGGAGAGCACTCAAGAGCAGCAATACAGTTGGCTTAACTTAAGCAGCACTGCAATCAACCAGCCAGATCCTGCCAATGCCGTCCCATTCTGAACAACACACACACGCAGCCACATGCATGATTTTGGCTCTATCATCAACTGAATTACCACACACACACACACACACACACACACACACACACACACACACACACACACACACACACACACACACACACACACACACACACACACACACACACACACACACACACACACACACACACACACACACACAGTTAGGGCTGCAGCTGGCTGCCGAGTTGAGGGCTGCTAAATATAAAGCACTGCAAGCACAAAAACAGACTCAGATACGCACAAGCATGCAGCTTCATTTTCATTGACCTCTGTTTTTGCTAGGACACACACACTTGCACACACCCTGAAGAGACTGAATTGTGCTTCTAATGTAGAGACAACAGTCAACTAAGCCGCTCTGATTCCTGGTTTGGGGATCTTAGGGGACTGGGTGTGCATGCACATGTGCAGCTGGCCCCATCTGGAAACATTGCAGGGTTTTATGTCATGAGGTCTTGTGTGAGGAGTCAAGCACATATGAAAAAAAACAAAAAAACATCCTGCTGTGATGTGATGAGCTGTCAAGCAAAGTCGGGGGAAAGAAAAGAAGTCTTTCTTACTCCTAACTAACGGAAAGTTGCTAAAATAAACAAATAGGTTTGAACATGTGACCGTTTCTTATCTTCTGACTGTTGAATTGATGCTTCAATTATAAAGTAATAAGTAGAAATGTTATGACTGGCTGAAGCAAACCCTAGATAAACAGGAAGTAGTGTAGGAGGCATATCTCCATCACCAAAGAGTAGAAGCAGAGGAGACGACTAATGTTGCAGATTCTTTGAGGTAATTCAGATATACAACACGAATGCAGAGCTAATGCATGACCTTCAGTAATGCATGGAAATGACTGTATTATAAAGCAATGTGACCGAATCAGATTAAATCCAACTTCACTTATATGAACAAGAACTATTTCCAGAAAAGTCTTTAAGAGGGTTAAAGGAAAAACTATCACTTACACAATCATTAAAGGTTATATGTGATAAATTAATTTTAACGGATAGGTTATTACACTATTTGCACAGGAATAGCAGAACAGATGCTCTGATTAGTTTTGTTAGTATGAAGTGTGAATAGATTATCACTATTTTTCTTTTTTTTAGCTTGGTTAGCACCGTGCAAAAGCTCAATGTAATCACAGTGTTTGTCGTGTTGCGACAGAACTAACTAGAGGGTTGAGTGGAGAGTGCACACCTCCACCCAGGGTAATGACATATCTCACCATGTTATAGACAGAGAAACATAAACAGATGCGCCCATGTATCTCGCTCAGTCGGCTGCTTAACAATCAGACAAAATGTTCTTTGGGCTGTCGCTTTTCAGACACTCCCTTCACTCACTCCTCACCACACAACACTCAACACACCTCTTTTTTACATCTTGTGTATCCAGCAGTGGCTGAAATAAAACAAAGCTTTCTGGATCAACAACATCCTGTTTTCCTTATGAAATATGTATAAGGTTTTACTACAAAACAATTGATATCTTGTCATCAATCTCTGCAGACACAGGCATAAACAACTATATTTATCAGCATATTTACTTTATGCATGCCACATATATTTACAGTGAAAACTGAACTGGATGAAAAGACAAGCCGACTTCATGTAACCAAAGTCCTGAACATTTCAATATCTGTATTTTTATATTAAGAGTGGCAGCTGTTACTATAACTTAATCGCAATTTAAATAAATGTGCTGGATTGTCAGAGTGTACATTTCTTTTAATAAATGTGTATACGAGTATGTGTTTCTACCTTTGGAGGATCATAGAGCTCCAACTGGTACCTCTCCCCTCCTCCTCTTCCTACTCCTCCTCCTTGAGCGTCTCTGATCCTCCTGACCAGCAGACGGCAGCGTTGCCAGCAGGGCTGAGAGTCTGAGATAGTGTCCTCCACCAATAAGTATCTCATTTGGCCCTCTTTACAGCAGCCGCTCACCTCTGACCTCCTCTGCCTCATGCTTCTGCTGTGTAACCAACGTAAACGATCCAGGAAGTGAGATGCTACTCCCGCCACAGACCAATGTGAAGCACCTGGAGGGGTGGGTTCAGAGATCAGACAAGAGGAAGAGTGGGATGAAGAGGAGGAGGACGACACTTCCTCATTTGTGGAGTAAATCCCGCCCACTCTGCTACTATTATTTGGGGAGTTGTTGTTGGTGGTGGTGGGGTTGGGGTTGTTGGAGGACAGGTCCTGGGTTGTGGGGGGGCTAGGAAGGGGACGCTTCTTAAACAGCCTTCTTACGGTCTGCTGGATCTGACTGACAGAGAAGTGTGTGACGTCAGCGTGTCCAGGGTTGGAGGCTGACGGGTCAGATAGCCGGCGACGATTGGTGCCAGAGATCTCCTCGCTGCCATGGCTATGCATCAGCAGGGACCTGCCGCCGACACTACGAGTTGACCCTCTCAGAACCCCCGCGTTTCTCGACAAGGAGTTTCCCGCAGCACATTGCAGGGGCTGTTCCTGGTCCCGGCTCACGACCAACGGCTCCACTTTTGGTGGCACCACAGCAAATAGAGCAGCGCCTCCACTTTGACGGCTCGCCTCCCGATAGTCCTGCACTCCTGACAAAGATGTGATCCGCGATCGACCAGTCACAGGCTGTGATGGAAGGGGGCGGGTCGCTGGAGATGTGGAAGGAGCGCTACCGGTAGAGGTAGAGCATCTGTTCTGTATGAGCGGAATGCCATCTTTGTCAACCTCGCAGCAGAAGTGCTTCTGGAAGAGGTCGGTAAACTGCTTGGAAAAAGTCTCTGGCGGGAGCACGTCATGCTGTGGCCACTCTCTGGCAAAGCTCTGGTAGTGTCCAGCCAGCTGCCGGGCTGTGGCGATGGCGTGCAGCTCGCAGAACTCGCTCCAGCCTCTCGGGGGCGCTGCCACGCCGGGGCCTCCTCCTGCTGTTGTGGTGGTGTTGGCTGGATGGATAGTGTTACCATTCATTGCAGTAACCAGACCGGCTGAGAATCACTGCTGTGAGACAAAGAATGTAGAAGAGATAGGGAAAAAAATAAAGAGGAAAAGAGAAGTGGATGGTTGGAGAGGAGGTGGGGGAAAGGAGTTGATTTGAAGGCAAGGTTGGAAAGATGGACGGTTTAGAAGAGAGAAAGATGATTGGGGGACAAACAGAGGAGAGATATGAAAATGTAATTAGAGGCAAATCAGGATAATGTGGAGTATTGAGCAAGAACTGGAGCACTAAAGATGGAACTGGAATAACAGACAGCATTTCTTTGAACAACTTAAAAGTTTGAAATGGTTTAAACATCAAGATAGAACGGCCAAAAGTCTGATTTGATCTGCAATCAATCTTAAACAGTCCAAATTAGATTACACGGGCCAACAAAGAATCTCTGGCAATCAACCAATCAGAGGATATCTTAATAGATAAGGATGGCCACAGTTCACTCAAAGGATTATGGGTAAACAATTTAGGAGAAAAATAAGTAAACAGCAAAAACACTGATATATTTGAGGGAGAATCGAGGAAATCTGTCGAGATGAATAAAATGTGAGGAGAAAATGAGCAGAGTGAGTTGATGTGGAGTCAATAAAGACGACTGAGTCACCTCCCAATTGCACTGGTATTGACTATAGTAGTTGAAATTAATGAAAACAGTATTAAAGTCATTCAGACCGACTCAGTGAATGAGGAAGTACGCTTGGAAACTTCTCAATCAACCACACTGCCTGCTCAGTCATCTGTGTGTTCACATGGGACCGGTTTCTTCTACTTCTGCTTTTTTTTTTTTTTTTTTTTAATTCAGACATAAAACAAGATGTCCATATATGTCAGCCCCATCTCATGGACCCGAGCCCCTATTCAGTCAATCAATTCAGCAGATAATGATAGAACAACCTTATTTACACCTAAAAAACTTGAGCGCTCCTCCTCCTCTAAATTTCTTCTGAATAAATATAATTATTGTCGCTGATCAACTTGCAGTTTGGTCTCACAACTCGGATTACTCTCTATTTTCTTAGAGAGATTTCCCTTGCATACATTGAGCTGTTGCTGCTAAAGTCATTAAGGTGGTTATGTTTTCACCCCGGTTTGTTTGTTTGTTCGTCAACAGGATAATGGAAAAGCGACACAATAGATTTCCATGACAATTATTTGGAAGGATGCGACATGGGCCAATAATGAATCCTTTAAATTGTTTTGTGGATCCAGACAAATTTGATCCAGGAATCTGAGATGTTTGAGGTCCCAGGACACATTAAGTGGAATGATATCTAGTAGGAAATTTGCTAATCTATACCAAGGAGGATGGTCCCAATAGTCTTGATGATGAGCTCTTGGAGCTGATTGGTTAGCGGCTGTATGCTGCTTGTTGCATGACCCTGCAGAGCGAAAACTGTATCCACCAAGTTTATGCCTAATCCTACCTGCCAGCTGAAGATGGTAATATCTTTATGGATGGCCACCGACCACCATTCACTAACTTGGGTCAGATTTAAACTGCAGATCCCGTGATTTTGCCCTCAGCTTTAACTATATATAACTACATAAATACTCCATCTGTACACACAGCACTCTCTGTCATGGAGGATGAGGGGCTGGTAAGGTTGTTTAAGGGGAAGTTTTTTTGGGGCATTTTGGTTTAAAGGGGATGGCGTCCCCTTTCTGCCCCTACAAATTGCTTAATGCTGTTATCTATTTGATTGAATTTAAGGGGACTTGGTGGAGGTTGGCGCTTTACACTGTCCAATTCTATTTCTCAATCCTGTACTTTCTTCACCTTTGTTGCAAAATTACTGATTCACAACATTCTGGTTAGGTTCATCTCAATAGGCTCTTCATTCTTGTTCTCACTTCCCACAAAAATATGTCATCATCAATCGTGTTGAAGCATCACTTTACCCTTGTGCTCTTACACCTTGGTTAGGTACCGGCTACTTTTGTAATTAAACAGAAATGAGTTGGGTTTTAAGAGTTAACCACATAGTTTCAACATTAAAGAGGAAACAGGATGCTTTGCTACGTATTAAATGAGAACTAAACCACATGTTTCATCTCTTCAGACGTTCCCCTTTTGTCCTGCCCTGATGTATACATTACAAATATGGTAAACCCACAGCTATAGATGATTAGGAGGAAGGAAACATTTGCAAAGAACAACACGCCTCTTGCTGATGCAAGATAGTCAATGGATGAGACAGTGTTGTATCATTAGCTGCAGAGTTGCAACTGTCTCATACAGCTGAGTCGCAAAATAACAACTTTTATACGTGCCTCTCCAGGGATTTGAGATACGCAATAACTTTTTTCTGATCATAAACTGTAGTATGATAGATTTTGTTAATGAATAAGGTCACGTGTTACAAGTAAAGGAGTACACACAGTAAGAATATCGCACCATGAAACAGCATGAAAACATTGATGTCTTAAGAACCCAGAGATGTTTTTCAAGATACCAACATCCATTATATAACAACCATAGCTTATTTCTATACACTGCTGTGGAAATGAGTGGCTGAATGACAGTTGAAAAAACACTCAGTCAGACTTCGGCTGCAGTCGTATTAACAGTGGTTTATCATTCTCGATCTACAACATGTGCCTGCAGTACATACCATCTTCCTCCAGTGCTGCAGAGAAGGGTCTTCTAAATAAAGGAAGTATGAGCATGTGCGTATGTGCATGTGTGTGTGCATACGGGCTGTGTGGGTTGGTGTGGGGGGAGTCACAGACTGTGGTCCAACAGATCACAGAAAACCACAAGAAAGGGGGGGGGGGGGGGGGGGGGGGGGTCGCTCGCTGTGGTCGGCCCAAACATGGAGCAACATGTCTCGTTATTGCTCGGCCAACATCATCTGCCTCCCTCTAAGTGTCGTAAACGGCCATGTTGGGAGACGCAAAGATGTGATCGCTTGAGATTGTGTCACGCCACAGGACGTCGTCGTTTTATTTTTCATTCGTATCATCGAACATACCATGGCGGACACGTACGTCACAGATGGAGCGAAAAACTTGGCATCGCGGAATATTGCGTCACCAAAGTTCCTGGATGTGTCCTGTCACAACAACCAATTCCCTTCCTGTACTTCGAGGAGCATGCTCAGTGCGTGCCCCCTTGTGCCCCTGCAGCTGGCCCCCCCAGAAGCCTGTTTCTATCTGCCTGGCCAGCCCAGCGATGACTCAGCACTGACTACAGAAAACACACACACACACACACACACACACACACACACACACACACACACACACACACACACACACACACACACACACACACACACACACACACACACACACACACACACACACACACACACACACACACACACACACACACACACACACTTCCTCTTGATGTTTCCCTCTGGGGGCTTGTCTGTCTTTGTTCCCATGGTTTTGCCTCGTTCTCTTTTCATCCTCTCTGGTATGTGGATCTCCAGATGGGTTTGGATGCACACTTACACACGACTAAGGCCACATTTAGTTGTAAGAAGAAACTAGAAGATTTATTCAGTGTCGGGTTTTTCTTCTCTGTCCTTATCCAGAATCTCCAACCTCAACTTGTTGCTTTGTTATTGTGTTATCATTTTGTTCAGGCAGCATTCAGCAGAGGATGACAGAAAAAAAATGGGAAACAGTCCCGAACAAAAGACTCAAAGTTCCTGCCTTCCCTCCTCTCTTCCTCACTTAGTCATCACTCCCTCCTCCTCCTCCTCCTCCTCCTCCTCCTCCTCCTAATTCCTCGACAAAGCCTACATTCTTCACTGTGACACACACACACATTCACTGAGAGTCAAGCCAAATAAAAGCTGATGTTCGTATGTCTCACCTATGACTGTGAAGTTATTAATGCTGCAGCTCAACCGTTGCTGTTTAAAATAGCAGTCAGCAACAGACATCACAGTCATTGGCCTTTATTCACATGTCAGACAGGTGTGAGAAAAAATAGTCTGCCAGGAAAGCAGCTTGTGACTGACTGACGCTGAGAGAAATATAGCAGAGTCTCCCGGTCTAAACCTCCAACGTGTAACGTGAGGTCTACCAATAGCGATATGCGGAAAAAAAAGTAATTGTTCAAGCATAAATATCACAAAAAAGCTAAAAATAAATGTACTTAAAGAAACCAAATTGTGGACTGGGAAGGTAGCATTTGCACAATTTCGTAATGATTAGTCAAGATATTTATTTAAAGAAGCCCTACAGCAATTCATGGTGGAAAACATTAATGAGCAGCACAGCTCTTACCTTATCACCTGCCCTCATCACTTTGCTGCTCCCAACACCTCGAACACTCTCAAATACGTTTTTTTAATCAAGCAGGAAGGAAACAGGACGCGTGAACAAGACACATGTGAATTGATTTGGTGAGCGTGACTAACCTCATGACTTGTGTCAGCTCACAGAGCCACTTCTTATCGTAATACAACATTGAATGGGATGGAGGTATGATGCAATGGTTGATGTCATTAGGACTAAATGTCTGGCCACCATGTCCATACTCTTGTTGAGGGTTAAGGACATAGGATGTCCCACCTTGTCAAGCCTTATGAGGCTAATTGTGATTTGTTAATATGAGATATACAATTTTAATTGATTGATTGATGTATGCAGAGTACTCATGGGGACTGTGGAGTATTGGGAAACAAATAAAAAAACTATTCTTACAAAACAATACCCCCACAACTTTAAGTCCCGTTGAAACGCATCACACATGTACGTGTTTCCGGCAAAAGCACAAAGCTGTGGAGGGAAATGTCACAGATGTTTATAGTAACAATAAAATGGCTGAATGTGCTTAACGCTCCCCAGGCCAGACTGACAGCGGCTAGCAGCTCAATAGAGAAAGCCAAAGTCTAACCTACTTTCTGCTGAGGAGGACCTTTACCATCACCTGCAGGTTTACCAATGAATTGGACAGGGATGAAATGGTGGATTTTGATGTAAAAAATAATATAATTTTCTGATATTGATGATGTTAAAAAATTATCAACTGACACAGGATTAAAAATGCGAAAAATGTATTTTTCATTTCATGTGGCCTGCAAAGAATAAACAAAAGGTGAAGATGACAGTTACTGAGACCGAGACGCTACAAGGACGCACAACGTTTTTTACCACATGTAGAGGATTATCAGTGCCGCTGGTGGAAGCCTTGTTGCAGGGAGGTCCTATTTATATCTGGACAGCTTGGTATCAGCTCTCACACACCACGACGTGCTCCCCGTTGTCTCCTATTGAGAAAAGCTCTTGTTTGGTGCAGCGGGCAGACACACAAACACAACCGCAAAAGAGGTCCCTGAGTTTCCATGTCTTCATAGCATGTGGCAGCCACCATGGCTGGACACTGGGCCCACTGAAAAAGTGGCTAAAGGTGTGATGTTTCTAATGGCCACTAGATGGCTGTTAGGAAAATTGACTGGAAGGAAATAAATAGAAAACACATCAAAATATATATTTTTTTTATTAATTGGCAACTACATTAATTAATCATTAAATAATCTCTTAAACTACAAAGCCCAAAAAAAGAGATGGTGGTAGTTTCTCAAATGTTTACATAAAGTCAACTTCTTTGGATTTTAGCTAGTGACTGTATTTGAAATGATACACTGGGCTCCAGGAATCTGTGATGAGTACTTTTTAAAATTTTCTGATGATTATTTGAGAAACTAATCAGCAGATTGATCAATTATTTAAAGAAATATAAGTTACAGCTATGAAGCACTCCCACTGAATCTATTGGGAGGTTGTCTCTCCTGCAACTGCATCACCTCAAAGTTTAGATCTACACTGTGACGTTAACTATTTAAAGAATCAATGTTATGACCTAAACAGAAGAAATGTGAATATCAGCACACGTCCTAACTTACCATAACTTTTTATGCTCTTGACAACAGAAATAAAACCATTCGTCTGACCCAAAACAGCAACATGTAGATGTAACCAAGGGCTCCAGACATTGTTGGGTGTATTTTTCTCTTACTATCTGATGTTTTGCAAACCATTTATCGACATTGGAAATGATCACAGTTCGCTCCTTCGAGTCCGCCCCTGTACCCCTGATTTTCTGATTACAACGACTAACATGAAGCCAGCGATGAGCAAACCCAACCTCACGTCCTTAAAACCTCCCATTCTGAAAACTATGCATGACGTCACAGATGCTGTTACGAAGTCTTTACAGTCATACTTAAACACAGATTCACATCTCACTGTTAGGTGACGAGTTGAGCCCTTTTCTCGCTCTGAACACACACAGAGTCAAATGTGTGTGAGCAGCATGTGAACTATCCACAGTAAAAGTTTGCACATGTACACCTCCATGTGCCATTCGGCTGGTCATTACTATAGAAACAGGATGTCCTCCTAATCGTCATACTCATAATACAGTATAAAATGCAATTTAGAGAAAGCCACATCCTTCTGACCTTTATATAGCCCTGGTCTTATTACCGAGATCAGCCGGATCCAATCTACTGCTACGACTCAATTAGTCTGCGCGGCATCAAGGCTCTCATCAAACATCAAACATTCCACTTTTTCCCATAAAAACTGCGAGTGGAAAAAGTGAATAAATTAGAAAGAAAGAAATCCGGTGACACGTGTATCACAAGGTCTGGGATGAAAAGCAGATCTTGCTTCTACCTTTGAATTGTAATTCTCTGAATCAGAATGAATCACAGAGCTGGGGATATAAATTTACAAAGCCGAGAGGGAGGGAGTAAATGATTGTGTGAGTCCGGGAGGTCGGAGAGAGGCAGCGGGGGAGGTTTATTAAAAAGAGAGAGACAGGAAGGAGGAGGCAGAAAGGAGTGAGGGAATCAGACAAGAAAAGGAAGCGGAGGAGACGGAGAAACAAGAGTCACAAGGACAGAGAGAAAGACAGATGAGGGGGATAATGAGAGGGCAGACAGGAAGGGGAAAAGAGCAGGAGAAAAGAAGGGGAGAGGAGAGGAGAGGAGGTGGTGCCAGGTTTATGGGTGAAGGTCCAGGTGGCAGAGGAACAGAGAGCGAAGGATCTCTACTCTGCCCGGGCAGCGATCACAGCAACAGGAAGCCCTGCCCTGCGACCAGCGCACACATGCAAAGATATAGTGCACACACATGCACACACAAACACAAACACACAGAAACGTGCAGAATGTACCAAAATTGGAGCCTTTCATCAAAGGTGGAAACAGTAAACGTGAGAGCAGTTAAATGTTAAAATGCTGTGAGTGTGATTAGAATAAACTGATAAACATATGACTCAATTCTCTCTAGATTTGTTTGTGAGATCAGTGTTTTATTCTTGATGAAACAAGACAGATTCCCCAGAAGGATTAGCTCAGCTGGTTTGTTTCATAGCAAAAGACGAAATAGAAGAGAGACAGCAGAAATGCTACCAAAGATGTGGTCACGCTTGTTGTAGAAAAACTCTTTATGTAATACTGAGTAGCAAAGAATGACATATTTTTAGACAGGTGCAGCTGGTCAGGAGTTGAACCCGGGACCCACTGTGGTCTTCTGCACCCTTTTCCTTTAGCCATCAGGTAAAAGGGATTAAAAAAAATAGATTAACACTTTGCAAAACACACCTATTCACTTACTTATAGATTGTCCGCAGCCAAAAGCCTGTTAGCTTTGCATAATGACCACAAACAAGGCTCAAAGCAATGTGAAATATATAAGCTTAACAGTAACTGTGGAATTTATAATCTTCATAAACTTCACAGATACAATTTTCTATATTAATGTATTATTCATAATATTCGCCAATCCATCTTGCATTGATAGTAAAATCTAATGATTTAAAGACACTAGAGTTAATTTATATTACACCAAGACTGCAGGCAAATCTTTTTATAAAATTATATATTATATATTGATCATCTGTTAATCATTTTCTCTATCAATCATCTATAACATGTTATATAATTCCCAAACATCAAATTTTTTGTTATGTTCGACAAAGAAAAGCATTACATCCTGACATTTGAAGAGCTCTAACGTGTTTTTAAAAATGAAGATAATTTATTTGTTAGCAAGATACTTACTTCCCTGTAAATTGACTCATTGGTTTATCGTCAACTCATCATTACAGACCTACGCAATAACAATTGGGACATTAAAGAAATGCCTCAAGATGTCGACACCGGAAATCCACGTCATGACCGAGTTGACCACAGGAAAATGTGAGCAGCTCTCACCACATCTTTGCCTTGCATGAACTCAATTTAAGGAGACTACAGAAGGAACCTACAGTGTTTGGCGAGAGCCCCACAAGCAACTGTTATGCAAGTGTGTTATCAGGAGAAAAGGGCCAGGAATTCCCTCCAATGCAGTCACCACTCAATATTGTTATGACAGGCACAACAGCCTGCTTCACTGTGAGCCAACACACCAGCTAACGTGAAGGGACAATGTGTCACCTTTTCTCAACCCTTTCTCTTCAAGTTATAACCCCAAGGCATGAAAACTGGCATAATCTGGCAACAGCAGCACAAAACTATAAAAGTTTTTTATAAATGTATTTATTTCCTGATCGCTCAGCTGCATGAAATAAACATCTGCAGCGGCAGGGATGGGATTGACTCGAGTCTCAGTGTTCCTGTTTGTTATCAAAGCTCATTCACATGTCACTTCATGCGAGACGCACACAGCTTACATAATTCAAGAACATATTGTGAGGGAGGAAGTGGGGCTGAAACATGAGATAACCTCGAAACTTCCCATAGACTGAGTAAAGCATCAGCTGATGCGTGGAGTCTCTTTCAAATGTCAACCATCAGTAAAGGATACAAGCTTTGTTCTGGATGTCAAGGTGTTGCAAAGAAATGTAAATGTGTTTGTGTGTAAAGCTCAAATCCTTAATCATTGTTGGTGGTTGATGACAAGAAGAATGATGTAAAAAGAAAAACAGAGCTACAACACATACAGAGAGCTATAGGGCAAGAAGAACCTTTAATCCTCCACGTTTGGCATTTAGTGAAGCTCATATTCACAGTGGCCTCAGGAAACATATTCACTACACTAACATTTAGTTTCCACCGTCTGGGTCTTGACTTTGCAGCTATCTTTAAAAAGAGAAAAGAAAACATGTGGCAGCAACAGCTGTGAACTGGAGAAAAGACTTATCTTTTGTCTTGCAAGTGTTTGTTTTTTTGTTCTGTTGTACATGTGTAGGCTAAATCCTATTGGGTGCATACTGTAGGGTTTTTGTTTCGGTCGGAGTAATCTCTAGTTCAGCCTCACGTTCCCACAACAATGCAGAGCTCCAGCACAACACAATGCTGCTATTATTAAGACACAAGTAAAGCCCTGCCGCTTTCTGGCCATTTCCTGTCGTCTGGGAACGCAGTGAGGGAGGCAGGTTGGGAAAAGAGAAAAAAAAAAAAACCTAAAAGGGCTTGGATCCATGAAGATAAAGCAAGGATTATAGGAATCAAAATAAATGACAAAGTCCTTCAGGAAATGATCCTATGTATCTAGTAAGTCCCAATAACTTAGTAAAACACTCACTAACAAGTTTCCCTCCAGCTGTCCGGCAACCTGCCAACAACTAATACAAACCATCTTCTGCACAGTCTGCAGTCTATCATTATCCTGGGAAGACAGACCCCAGCATGTCATGAAAAACTAAAATATAGGTCTCACAGACACATAATGAGAGGCAAAAAAAATGAAAAGAGAAGTTTAGTTTTGTCTCTGGCTGCTTGGATGTGAAGTGTGAGGAGATTAGTCTCCTTAGCTCACTAGTCAATAGACGTATTCAACAAAATTCATGTCACGGTTAAAATTACACAGAATCGAGGATCATGACTTATTCATCCTTGAGCTTGTGAATCTTAATTCATAGTAAAAACATGATTCATAATGTGACTAATAATAAGACATAATAGTTGCCCAGCCCTTGTGAATATACAATCAAGTTTGACTCACTGTTTCTGGACCTGCTGCAACTCATGATTATATTTATTACCTGTCTTTTCTTTGATAAATACTTAAGCAATGGAATTATGCAATATGCAACTTTGGTCTCCCTCGCCGTACGTCACTTTCTCTAGAAGTTATAACAGAGACGGACAAAGACACTTTGACGCAATGAAAAGGTTGTTAAAATTAAACGCCCCCATACTTTTTTTTATAAAATTGGGGATTCCTCTGGGTTAGAAAAGTCTTGGAAATCAGAGACATTTTAATGAATAATTATAACTTATTATATCTTTAAGTTAAAAGGCATAAAAGCACATGCTGATTTTTATTCTAATCTCTAAATCAAGTTTGTGAATCTTTTTATCTTCTATGCAGTTAAAGAAATCTGAATAGTATATCTAACATGCAACAGACTGCACAAGACACAGTCAATGTACTGTGAACACTGTTAAAATTAAAAAGAACTTGAGTAAATGCACAGAAACTTTGTCATACACACACAGAGACACACACACACACACACACACACACACACACACACACACACACACACACACACACACACACACACACACACACACACACACACACACACACACACACACACACACACACACACACACACACACACACACACACACACACACACACACACAGAGTCCTGGTAAAATAAACACTGGCTGACAGTGCATGCTACACAACATTAAATATGCATACACTGAACAACTAAACAGTTTTAAGTAGGTTTCTCAGCTACAGAGCCGCCAGAAGCTGAACTCAACGCACTTCGTGAGCCTTTAAACACAGGATTGGTTTCTGCAAAGCTGCAAACAACAGTCCATCATTCACAATTCAGCCAATTCAAGCACTCGAGACTGAAATGCTGCAGCCCGGGAGAGTACGACAGAAATCTCTGTGTGAACTCCGCGAGCACTCCATGAATGAGTCATGCCGACTCGTGATGCATTTCTGGTTCTTTGTAAATTGTGGGACGCATGATAGTATTTAAGATTTGTGATACTGTATATTATGTATGTATGCATCTGTGTCTGTGTGTGTGTGTGTGTGTGTTTGCGGTTGTTCGGGTGGGGGCGGTGGAAGATAATTGGATCCTTCAGTTGCTCTGATCGGCTGTGAATCATCTGCAGGCATCTGACTTCCTGGAAGGCTAATTCAGGAGTTATAAATTTTTCCACATTGGGACTCATGAGGAGCCAACGGAGTTTCAGTTCTCGCACTAACACAACACTTTCTGACACACTAACAACACACCAGGCTCCTCTTTTGCAGCATTTTGTGCGTGTGTGTGTGTGTGTGTGGTGATAGCAAACTGAGCTTCTGAAGGGAACTTCAGTGACATGATGCAAATTAAGTATTTTGCGTGAGAACGTGTTCCTGCTTTCACTTCAACTTAGACATGACTCGTGTTTCTGCAGAACACACACAGAGGAACAAACACTCTGAAAGCGATTTCATATGTGTGCGTTTGTGTGAGTGTGTGCGTAGGGCTGCAAATAACAATTATTTTCATTATGGATTTTCACAGCTAACTGGAATTCACAGTTTCTCCGTTTCCAGTCTGCTTGTTGTTTCTGAGCAACAGACCAAAACCTTTACGGTCACGCTTACAAAGAACAGCAACACATCCTCATTTATACGAGAAGATGAAACCAGAGAGTATTTGTGATTATAGCTGGAAAATGACTAGAGCAAGGAATATTTGAAATGATAGACTATTAAATGAAATAATCCATTGATTGTGATTGACTGTTTCAACTCTCTATGTTTGCAATCATGAAACGTGGAGACACTTGAATGACGCACACAAATCTATTAATGTATTGGCACCTACAAGCACACACATGCTCTGTGCGACATCCTCATGCTGCTGCAACTAGCTATAATCAACATTCTTCAAAACACAAGAACAGGGGCGCATTGGGGTAAACACATGCAAAATACACACGGTCTCTAATTACTGCTTCTTTGGAAAATAACACACAGGCACGCATGTGTGACCCCTCCCACCCCCATCACCATAGAACACTTTCACACAACTCAAAAAGAAATGCAACAGTTCTTGCATTGTGTTTGTGGTGTAAATCCAGAGTCTGAGATTTTAGCTGTTTGGGTGGCCATGGGCTGTGCATGTCACATTATACACACAGACACACACACACACAACCCGAATGCTGGATAACATGTGTGTTGTGTTGCAGAAGGTCCCCATTATGACCAGAAACAAGCTTTCTTTTTTTTCCATTTTCTGCCCTAATTTGTCTCTTCCGTCTCTCCCTCCCTCTTTCTCTCTCTCTCTCTCTCTGTCATTCTTCTTTTTCAGATTCCTGCTCCTGTTGGCCTGCCAAGTTATCTCCCATGGCTCCTCTCTTCCTCCCTTTCTCCTTTTCTCCCTCCTCCCCCCAGAGGACCGTTGTGGGTCAGACCTCTCTCGTGGTCTCATCAGTGAATTTCTTAGAATCCCTGAGGGAAGCGGAAGAGCTGGTATGACATTGTCTGAGCCATTGCCGATAGCTGAGGCTGCAAAGTCTGCTACTTTTTTTGTCTGAAATAACACAAGAAATGCAAACACATACATGAAATGTGCAAAAATATATCAAATAAATATTGTTTAAGATTAGAGCCACAGTGTCCAAATTCCAAGAAGCGGACGGCTCTTTTAAGGAAAGTTGTCTGAGACGGCAAACAAGACAATACTGTGTTGTGTGTGATAAAATCCCCAACCAAGTAATCTTATTATGTTCGGAAAAGAAAAATTACATTATGATTATGCTGAACAAGTGTCAACCCCCCTCTCTGGGGAGTATCCAAGGAGTTTTCAGTTCTGAAAATGTGAAGCGGATTCAGCAGTATTCAGATGGTTGTAGATGAATATTTCTGTAAAACCTGGTTGTTTTATTTATTTTTTTAATTGACTGTCTTTACATAAGTAGCCTAGTATGCATGTATGCGGGCAGAACAGAACTTCTCTTGTCCAAAAGAGAAGTGAAGACGGCACTGAAATATCCGACCGTCAGAAACTAAGGAAGTCGGTGGCCGAGCAAAAAAACATTGTGAGCCCAGAGGCCGATTAAACACGTGGAGCTGAACTAGACCTTTATAGTCGACTTTTTGTCAGGCTGAACAGGAAATCATTCAGTAAAGTCTAGCTGGCGTTACTTCCCCACCCTGGAGCCATGTTTTTCTGTCCCTTGTGCTGTAATGTCTCAAGGTGAGACAACTGTCCCATTTGACTGCATGACTCGATAAATGATGCTGAGATTACTGCAGGAGGCAAATGTTTACACCATAACACGTCGTAGATGAAGCTGTTTTTAAAGAAGGTGGCGACCCAACATACATTTTTGAGGCTGGGCAATAGGACGACAAGTACAGTACAATGCTGAGACAATCAGTCAACCACACACACACACACACACTCTGGAGATAAGGACTGAAGTGCATCCCCTCCAAAACAAACGCACACTCCTAGTACCCTCCTTCACTATTACTGTTTTGATTTACTGCTACACAACACTGGATTGTGAAACCAAGTGGCTGCTCCCCACTGGTTCCTGTTCTCCATCCAGCAGTTATGGATCTGAGCACCCGCACGCAGCGACGCATGATCACATCCACCACAAACAACTATAACGTTCACATCTTGAATTTTGGAACAAGTCAGTGAAGCTCCCGGCTCCGTGTTGGGCCGGTTCCTACACTGCAAATAACAACAGGTTTCATGCTGTCACAATGGTAATGGTCACTGATGGAATTGTGTTGGCGGTGGCACTTGAGCTACTAGAAAGTTACAAATAGTGTGTGTTGTGTAACTTGTGTACATCTTTAGTGTCGGCTATCCACACTGAAGTGAGGCCAAGCAGCTCAAATACAGAAGAATCCTGCTTGGTCCTCATGGCTGAATTAACGTCTTGAGGGGCCTTGGGGCAGAAAGTCATTGTTGGGCCCCTAGTTCAACCCCAATACATAATTATGTATCCATGAATAATAACTGGCAACCCACAAACCCAACCAGTACTCAATCGACTGGTTGATTGACAGATATTTAGTGGTAACAGTTATGATAATTTATAATTCACAGGCATCTATATCTTAAATATTAGAATTTAGAAGTTTCATAATTGACTATGACAGGGAACTCAAGTTGTATACTGATAATAAGTCAATCTAACCACATGTTAACTTAAGCTTCAGTGTGTAATGAGCACATATTATTATTTCCTGACATATCAGGTGAAATGACAGTAAACTTTTTAAACTTCCTTTAAGTTCTGTGGTGACAATGAATAAATTGTCTTGAGGTTGTGGTTAAAAAAAAGTTGGTGGAAGTCAGACTTAACTTTTACCAACAAATAAAAACATCACAAACTAACTTAAGACAATAAAAGATTCTGCTTTAATTAGATAGTTTTCTGAAATTGATAAAGTTGTATGTAAAAAGTGGTTTTGGGGGGGGGGGGGGGGGGGGGGGGGGGGCTGGTCTGAGGCCCCTGGGAAGTTGGATAGAGCCTCAAAGTTTACATTTTAAAAGTTTTCTTCTTGGCTAAAAAGTTTTCTGCCTCTTCAGCCTACGGGCGAGGAAGAAGAGGAGGAGGAGGGAGAAGAAGAAGAAGAAGCCCTTTAACTGAGAGCACATTCTCTGAGTATTATTATTATTATTATTATCAGTGCAGAGAGAGTGTCACCTCCAGCGGAAGCTCGGTGTTATTCGTGCGGTTCAACACCGGGTGATGTTACAGCAGAGTAATGGGGGTCATACTCACGTTCTCCGTTATCTCGGACGGGCACCCACCGCAGCACGACAACCGACCAACCAGCTGGAGCTCGCATAACGGAAATGTGTCGAGAGGCGTCTAGAGTAACGCGAAACGACGTCGGTGAGCGGCGGCGGGTCGAGGGAGGGAGAGAGAGCTACACGGAAAACAAGAAGAAGAGGAGAAGGAGGAGGAGGAGGAGAAGAAGAAGAAGAAACGGACGAAGAGCGCGCTCTCTCTCATGGTGAGCGCGTGCCACGGCTCGTCCGCACGCGGAGCACAAACAAGGAGGAAAAGGAGAAAAAAGTTTCAGGCTCGAAGTTGACGCGAAAAAAAAAAAAAGTGGCGACTCCTCATTTCCGCTGTCAAAAAAAAAAGAAATGCCGCGATCCTGCTGCGTCGACTTGGAGGAAACTCAACGCGCCGCTTCCTTTGGACGCTTTTCAAAATAAGAGTCCACTGATAACTTGGATGTTTTCACTCAAACACTTTGTCCACTCCTAGATAAAGTTTTTACACCAAACAAAAGAAAAAGTACATAAATGATCTCTGATTTTGTTTCTACTGTTTTTACTCTTACTCTTTTTGTATGATTTAAAATATGATCATTATGTCTATTTATTTATTTGGGCGTCCTGTTGTTATGTTTTAAGTTGTACCCCAAGAAGACTAGCTGTGCTTAGTTTAACTTACAGACCAGTTATTAGTCAAAGTCAACTTAAGTGTCAATTCTGCTACATACAGATCATAGACAGGATTCAAATCCCGTTACCCTGTGATCCTCGGTGTAAACAAGTCGACCAAACATATAAGTACGCCCCATATTAAGTAATCAAAACATAGTACATATTACAACATAGCACTCATTCAAAAGGCACTCGGTGGATAGGATGAGAGTAGTGTATTTACAGGATTTATTTAGTACATACTGGCAGCTGTAGTATAATGAGCAGGTATAATTACTGCAAAAGGCAACAGGTCCATGTTAGCATTGAAAAGGAGTACAGATAGTTAATGATTCGTGGATTCAGGGATTTAAAGATGGAAATTTTGTTCGAACAAAAACTGAAAAAGCTTTCAATATAATATAGTCCATTAACAAAACACTTTCTAAATCTCAAATTTTTTTGGCTTACCTATATTTTTTAATTTACACATTTTTGTTAATGTCACAAAAACTGACTATATGTGCTTCATAGATATATCTATTATGGCAGAGCTGACCTTACTGCTTTATATTACACTGTACAAATGTACCTTATATAATATACTGTGCATATTTGTTTCCTTTATGCTGAAATACCAGACAGGAAGTTTCGTGATGTCTACAACAGTTTGCCCATTGGAAGAGTTTGGTATGTGAAAGATGCACAAACTCTCCAGACTCTCAACAGACACTGTTGGTTTGCTGACTGTAATCTGTGGATGTCTTTAAATGCTTCATCAGTTATTTATTTAGTTTCACATCCTGCATCAGTTCTGTCATAAAGTTTGAATTTTGGCCACAATAGTTCTTTAAAAACGATTGAGAAAGAGACAAAAGAACGGGTATTAAAAGGAGCATTTATATAAACTCAAACTCAGGAGGTTAGGGTTGCAGGTTCAACTCAATACACCAAACTGATCGACAGAGCAAGGAGATGACTTACTCTTCACATTCATCTTCTGTATTTGTGATCTTCCATAGATGAGAAGAGCTTGCTACACATTAGATAAACCTTCACTGAATCCCAAAGAGGAAATGTTCAGCAGAAGAACTAAAAGAAGAAAAGATAAACAAACATTTGGGCCTAAATAGAGGAAAACAAACTTGTGGTATTCCTGTGTCCTTAGGAACAATATATACAAAAAATGTGTATTGTAAAATGAAACTAAAATGTAAATAAAATAGCAGCTATAGCACAAGAGCAATTCAACAAAAAAAAAATCCCATGGCAAGAAATAAACACTACCCTTGACAAATTTTGTCAAATCGGTGCAGCAGTGTCTTTAGTGAGAAGCAAAAGTGATGCTATTAGTAGCATCAAAACATAGTACGTGTAGAATGTGTATATATGAGTAATATGGTGCAATAAAAGCATTACGATGTCTATAACTAGTAACAATGCTTGAGTTATATAATAAAAGGGAAACCTAAATCAGTCTCTTCGGGTCGACAAACATCAGATAAAACATTTATTTGTCTCTAGAGACTGAGACGGGCTGGTTTCTGTCATCACATACTTCAGTTATATTTACCTGTCCCAGTTATCGATTTACTGTAACTCAAAGGTTTGATACTGACTAAAATTGATACACAGCGACCCCTAGGGAGAGTCAGGCTGAACAGCACCAAGAATGTGTGAAGTATTCATGAAGCTCAGCCAAAGCCAACACAGGCCATGCTGATGACTAAAATCTTTATTCCTTACAATTCACATAATTATCATCAGGAGAAAAACAAAACCATAAAACACGTAGTGATCATAGAAGAATTGACCAATCACACCATAACAAATTCGCATAGTTTATTAATTGGCTAACAGCAAATGCTTCATGACAAACATCTTTTCAGGGTAACATATCAGGACAATGAGATAAATATTATTGGTTATTTAACATAATACTCATATTGTGTGCTATAATATAGAAAATGTATACTAAAATCAAAAGGTTGAGGGGGAATATTATCATTTGGCACTTATTTGACACGAATGATAAAAGATACATACTTTTAGCATTTAGGTTTTTAATTGGAAGTATTCTTAAATTCCCTTTAATATTATTGTAAAACGGATTGTTGGCATCTGTGATTACAGTAGCATACTTCTGGAGTTCATAAAATTGGCCGTAATGCAACAATCATATTTTGGATAATACATTTTTGATATTGCTGCATTAAAACACACAACCCACACTGTACCGTTCCTTCCCACAATTGTCGTTTGTGCAAAAGCACTGTTCATTGATGCCGACTGAAGCAACTGAGCCATTGTCAAAAAACGTGATTGCACCGAGATCAGCCGTTGTCGGCACAGGAGCAGAATAACAAATAAAAGGAATATTTAAACCCTCCAATCACTGTGGTTCTATGGTAATGCTTACAAGTGTAGTAACAGAGGTATAAAGATAACATAAGGCACGTATAAAAGAAAAATGTAAAAAGCTAAGTGACTGATATAGAATGCGGTATGAGTGATCATTTTAAAAAGGCCAATTTTGCAAGCTGCTGGTGTTAATTTTCCAACATGGAATAGTAGATATTTCAACACAAAAGAGGTCAGATATTCACATAAAGTCCAGGCCTCAGTCATTCAGTAACATTCAGATCAACAACTTTCTGACAAACAAACAAATAAAATTAAGATTTGATAAAACATTTGTAAAACATGTCATTATTAGAGAATTGTGACAAGTGTAGCGTCGGCCAAGGTCAAGGATAAACAATCTGCTTTTAAGAAATATAACAGTCAAAGGAAAACTCAGTGACAAGTGCTCTCATGACACAACATCATCTGGCCGCTGGCTAACAGGGGCTAAAAATACCAGGGTGTGCAGCTCTGAGCAAGACATCCCGCTCCCACCTCGGTCCCAGCTGACTGTCGAGAAGATGCTCTGACATTAAAAGGTCTCTGAGGCGAGAGCTGCCCCAGTGGGAGTACGGAGGAGAAGCTGGACTCGTTTTCCCAAATAACAACACTTCTTATCCCGAGAGCCGCCTCATTTCTCTGCTAAGAAGATCCTGGTTTGATGTTGTTTTAAAGTTGCAGGAAACCTGAAATCATCAATTGAGATGCCAATGGATAATTTAGAAGGTATTACCAACTGCTCAAACATTTATTTGGACCTTCTTTAATTTGATCGTCTAATTTCCTGATTCAAGCACTTTGAAATATCACTATGGCATCAAGATCTACTTTGATTTGTTTTCGTCATTTGATCGTTTCATTCGCAAATAACCCATTTCCCTTCCATTAGAAAAATAGATTACTTTGTTGATTTTAGCAGCTACATGTGTTTTTTTGTGGTATTTTTCAGGTGCTTGGCATAATAGTTTGTAAGTGTAGCTTCAAGTGTAGCAAAACATTATTCTTGATCTTTGTCCGACCGCTTTAAAGAAAACAGACTCAACAACAATTGCACAAGTACATTTAGAAGCTCGATGGGCAGAAAAAGACTGAATCAGTTTTATCCATCACATGGCCCCACTCTTGAAAAAGTCATGTTGTCCTTGGCAAACGACAGCGAGCAAAACTCTAGAAAAAAACTATTTGGAATTTCAAATTTTCTTGGAGTGGATAAAGATATTTATAAAGTGGATAGTGTTATTCTTTAAGACTGACTGATTCACCTGTGCCAGACAAGATTTGGAATCAATCTGTGATTTTTGTATTTGTATATTCTGATGGGAGTTAAGACTGCATTCTGGAATAATGTCCAAGCTTTCTCGCCTTTCTGCTGGGTCCAGAAGGGTGTAACATTTCAGGATGTTCAAGAAGGAATGATCTAATGTGGAAAAATAAATGACCCATTTCATTCATCATCATTACTGGCTCTGCAGCCACTGCATTCTCAAATCCTCCACCTCTTTGCCGTACCAGTCATGGAGTTTGGAGAAGCAGACGGTGCCGGGGGAGACAGGGCTTTCCAGAGATGCTCCTCTTCTCCTCGGGGGCACTGGTGGAGCCCTCGACCCCTCGGCCCCATAGCCGATCACAGTGCTACTCCCAGACTCTGCACAGCCTTCCCAGGCCGCACTGGAAGACCCTCCCTCAACGAAGCCATTAGCCAAGGCAACAGGTGGTCTACTCCATGCAACCCCGTTCTCTTTGGAGCAGCCAGAGACGAGCTGCACCTCATCCTGGCTGTTCTTTTGAGCGGAGAAGGGGACTGACAAGAGAGGAGCACTTGATGACGACGATAAAGAGGATGAAGACGATGAAGTAGAGGATGCTCCTGACTTAGACCGGGAAACATGGCTTCGCCTGGACACCTTCGGCCTGCCCTGCAAGCCTCCAACTGCAGCCCCGGCACAGCTGCCTCCTGCAGCCTCCTGGATCTCCTCTAGCTGCCTTTCCAGCTCCTTCACCACCAGCCTCATGTAGTCAAAGCTGGCCCTAGACAACGCTTTCACCCACGACTCCATAGCCACCTGGCTGTCAGAAGCCATCTTGTACACGCGAGCTTTGGCACACTCGAACTTGATGGCGAAGGCGAACTCCTCAGCTGACTCGCACAGCTCCACGGTGCATCCCTCCAGGACGATGACGCCAATGGGCTCTCGGCCGTCCCGCTCCTCAAAGTAGAAGAGCATGTTCCCTTTCAGGACACACCAGCGCCGGTGATAAGCCGTGTTGCGCTCGCCCTTTTTGAACAGGAAGCCTGTCTTGTCTGGTGGGGAGTCACAGGTGGCGTAGTGAGCAACGCTGCGTTCGTTCAGCTTCATCTTCTCCCCTTCTTCTTTCCCTCAAAGGATTCTCTATTTACCTAAAAAAATATGGGAAAGGGAAGAGGTCATCCTGCGGTTAAATGGATTAGAGCCTACTGCAGCGTTTCCCTCTGTGCTAATCAATGAAAAGAAAAAACAAACTGCAGACTGTTTGCTCCCAGTCCTGCATGATGCATATTTTTTGTTTACTGACATGGTGCTATAGAAATGACAGGGAGTTAAGATGTTTTTGATGTTCAGAAATGATCAGTCTACTTGCTCTGCTCCTGTTATAAGGAGGTCAGAGCAGAGGGTCGGCTGCAAAAAAAACAAACAAATAAAACTAACCTGACTTGAACCTGCATCCTGGTCTCCTCCCAACTGAACCACCCAGCCAGTCCCCATAAAGTAAACAGTGCTCTTACTTTCATTTCCCCTGTGACATGACAAGTGTGCACACATAACCTCGTGAGATAATTTCTGTGAATATAGTATAGTATCAAACAGTATGGATTTAAAAAGAACACTGGGAAACTGAATTAACAATTATTCCAGTAAATCACTGATAGAACAAAATACAAACTAATTCAATTTGAGTGTCCTTTTTAAAATAGTTCTTTTAAAAACACTTTTTCTTGTTTCCCTGTAGTGGAGAGACCAACCCACTGCAAACACAGGTCAACTTCAAAGCCGGACTTGTTCAACAGGAAGAAATTGTTGGGTTTTATGCTCTGTAGTCACATGTTCAACTGTAAACCAGGGCTCAGGCCTCTGTGAAAACAACAACTAATCCAATTTTAATCTGTTGACAAGAAAGTGTTTCAGTCCACTGACAATGGTTTAACTTCAACACCGTGTTATCGTTACCTCCACCGGGGGGGGGTTATGTTTTTGTCTGTGTTCTTGTTTGTCTCTATGTTAGCAACAGGATTGAACCAAAAACTAATGGATGGATATTCATTTGTTTTTCCCGGTGACAGTGGCTGAGGGAATAGAGCCGTCTTCCCCATCTGTTTGCCGAAGAGTTCTTGGGCAACATACTGAACACTAGAGTGCCACTAATAGAAAAAAGTGCTGTCTAAAGATGCACTGTATGAATGTGTGTGTGGACGGGTGAATGGCAATAAACTGTACTGCACAGCTCATGGAGTGGTTATCAAGAAAAGAAAAGCTGTTACTGTATAAAAAATACAGACCATTTTTCAGGTTCAAGCACTTGGAAGGATGAGGTTCAAGCACTTGGAAGGACCAGGTGGAAGGATGAGGTATTAATGGATCCATGCTCTCTTAAGCATTGTGTAATATTTTTGTTGATTTCTCAGCTAATAATTAATCAACCTTGAAAAACCGCCAAGTGCAGGGGACTGATATTTATGAGTGTGTGTAATTTGGTTCAGATCCAACCAACAAGAACCAGTGAATAAACATGTGACTTCATGGCCTTGGCAGAAGTACTCTATATACTCTACTGAGTGGCCTTCTACTTAGCAATGTATTTGTGTTGTAACTTTTACATTATAAATGCTGCAAAATTACAGTTTTAAAGGTCCAGTGTGTAGAATTTTGTGACATCTAGTGTTGCAGCTGGTTACCACTCACCTCGGCCTCCCCTTCAGAACATGAGCGAGAACCTGTGGCTGCCTTCAGGTGTCATAGAAACTCAAAAGGTGTTTAGTTTGTCCAGTCTGGGCTACTGTATACAAAACATGGGGCCGCTCTAACCCTAGAGAGGACCCGCTATTTAAATACAAAGGGCTCATTCTAGGGTAAAGAAAACAACAATCCATACAATTTAGATGGAACACACTAGTGAAAACATATCAATGGCTGCCAGTAGACCCCTCTCACTTCAATCTTACACCCTGGACCTTTAAAGGAATGTATTTACTCACGTGTTCATCTCATGTCCAGCTGCTATCCACCTCTGTCCTCCCATCACATCTGGAGCTCACCACTCAACATGTCTCCATCTTCTCGTATCTCCGTCAGTCAGTCTGAAGGCTGGAGGGGGACGACAAAGACAAATGTCGTTTAACACAGGATCCAACCTCCGGGTTGTCTACAGCTCGAGAGCCACGTGAAGCTGACCAGTCCTCAGATGAGCTGTTTTTAACCTCCCACCTCTGTGGGCTGATGGCGCGTTGGGGGGGAGGAGTGATTCAGTGTCCAGTAGCTGTCTGTCTGCCCACACGCCTTTGACACATCAACACTTAAGAGGGAACATGTCTGTGACTGTGTTTCACTTCACACAGACACGGACACTGACTCCACCAACAGACGCTGCTCCGCTCGGCCTCTCCGCTGAATACAAATGTGTTTCCAGCGTCAGCATTTTTCACCTCACACACAAACTCACACACACACACACACTGATTTTAACCCACAAAACGTGCTAACAAGATGCTTACGAGATGCTAACAGGCTAAGAGTCCCTGCGAGTTACCTTCAGACGATGACTCCTCCTCTTGTCAGGCTCATAATCTCCCCGTTATTTATCTTTTACTTCTCCTCCTTCCTTCCTTCTTTCCTTCCTCCCTTCCCTTCTTCCCTGTCACGTGACATGAAGGCGGGGTTACATGGTTGTGTGGTACGCCGAGAGTTCGACCGGGCGGGGACACTTCTTCCTGTCGTCCCCGGTAGAGAGAGAGACCGAGCTGGATGTGCGGAGGGGGTAAAACAAGCGTACCCGCACCGCGTCGTTCTTGCCCTGGGAATAGTGGCGTATGTGCACAGCTGCTCCCGGTGGCGCGGGCGGCTACACTTGCAGGGACTTTTAAACATTATGGAGCCTCTCTGCGTTTATGTGGTTCATATGTGACAAGTCCAAGTATAGAAGTTTAATCATCATCATCATCATCATCATCATCATTATAACCATCTTCATATTTATCATCATCATTATAACAATCATCATCACAATAATAATAACAACAACAACAATACTAAGTATATAACCATCATCATAATAATAATGATAATAATAATACAATCATAATAATTTGATGGTACTTAGGCTGATAAGACTAATTATAATGATAATTTTTACTTTTAGAATGTCTATGTATTCAGACCAAATTCGGTTTCGAATACATGAATACATGAAAACGTATATTTTAAACTGAAAGAGACAACTTGTCTGAGTTATTACAATATGAGAGTTGAAAAGAATATTGTAGTTATTGTTAGAAT
This sequence comes from Pleuronectes platessa, assembly GCF_947347685.1. Lineage (NCBI taxonomy): Eukaryota > Metazoa > Chordata > Actinopteri > Pleuronectiformes > Pleuronectidae > Pleuronectes > Pleuronectes platessa. Next base: position 23,241,509 of record NC_070629.1, on the reverse strand, counting down.
TGCTGCCTCAATCTATTCATCATTTATTCTTTGTCCTTCATGTTTTTTTATCCACCGATGTTTTTTGTATTACTTCACTCAAGTAGCATTTGTAGATCTGAAACAAATCAGTAATAACTCCCCTGAGTGAAAATGAATCTGCAGCTGTTTTTGATATCTCAGTCACACTGTCAATAAAACACAAAATCTGCTCATAAATAATCATGAATATAACAGCAAGCTGCAGCTCTGTGAAGTTGCAATACGTCAATTACAAGTCCTTCATTCATAATTCATAATTTCACTCACTGTCACAGTTACATCACTAAAACATTTCACTCTGACTTTCTTGACAAACTGTCTTAAAGCCTGATGAACACGTAGACATGAAAGTGCAGCATTATATGTGGTAATATGTTAGCGACAAAAAGCTAATTGGAACAGGTTGAGTCTATATTGAGGAGAAAACTCTAACATTGCATCATGTGATGTAGGATAATCATGTGTTTTAGATGCAGAATATTGATCTTCAGATATGGAAATTGTAGCTTTTACCCAAAACAAGATGAGAGAAGTAGCAGAAAATGGAGCTATGCAAGAAAAGTACAGTTACCCTAAAAATAGAGTAAAGTACGTTACATTATATTTCTACTGAAACCTAATAAGGTCTCATATCAAGAATTTCTCATTGAAAAACCATAGATGTTATCTTAAATATTTCCTTTATTTCTAGAGTCTGATCTTCCAACTAAAAGTGCACTCTGTATTGGACAGCAAAAAACAGTTCTGCATATATAACTTGCATTACTGGTTTCTCATATTAATCATATGCTGCAGTATTATATATAATACTCTGGGTCAGAGTGTGGACCTGCTGGAGCAGTAATAGATTTAAACAGCCAGGGACAGAACATCAGAGTTAAGGTTAAACACAAACACGTGATGTGTATATGTTTTGTTACAGGGGCTTCAACACACATTGTATATTTTATGAGTACATTGACCCACTGTCCACACACATTTAATTAATCATTTATTATATAGTTATATTTCAGTTGTACTTACCACTATACCACACTGTTTCTGTTGGTTTATTCTGCTTAGGAAAAATCTTGCTTTAACAGAATGTATGATTGCACCCATGAATTCAAAACACAGATTTTTTTCCAGTTCTTAGATATGAACTTGTCATGTTCCAGTCTGTTCTTTCAGTCCCTCTATCTGAACCGCTAGCTGCTGTGGCTGATGTTATAGCGTGTGTGACCATGACAAACCACTGTGAATTCATTAGACTATATACTGGAGACAGCCAGTGCCCTAACACCACCAGCTTGCTATCTCAACACACTAATCTCCAATTAACTGATGTAGCTGCTGATGCGATGTTATGTGTTTTTCTCTCTGAAAGGTTTGAACCCTCTGCCTTTTTTACTAATGGTGATTACGTGCAATGCGCTCGCAATCAGATTCATTTACTTTATTCACTCCCAGCTCAAAGAGTCTTGACATAATGAAGGATTCATTTGCAAGAGCACAGTTTATAACAGAAAATGCAGACATAAAATCAACACCCTGGATACTTGAAATGTTAGCCCAGTCCATAAAACACACACGGACACAGACATTAAGTGCAAAGTGTTTACTTTTCACAATTATCTTTCCAACAGTTTGTGGACAAACAGCAAAATATCACCGATGGCGTTTAGAGACATCCCAATCATCTTTAAAACAGATTCTTGATTGATGCAGGATTTGGTCATGAGTTCAGTCTCTGTGTCCAGGGAGAACAAAGAAGTGAATCTTAAAGGTGGGTGTGCCTCAAGTCTGAATGGGGGGGCTGTATGCATCGTCAAAATGCTCATATATTTATATAAATATATATGATTTTAATTTTCTTCTTGTAAAGCACTATGTTATATAATAGTTTTGATTAGTGCTGCATGAGAGAACGAATAATTAATTGTAAAAATGCTTCATCGTCCTAAGCAGCATGGTAATACCTTGGAAATGCATCAGGATTATACAGACTGCAGAGTTAACCCTGATGAACATCTTTTAAGGAGATGGGGGGGGGGGGGGGGGGGGGGGGGGGTTAGTTCTAAACTGTTTATTATGGAGAGCAGAGCTCCCTGCATGTTGGACCCACCGACAGACAGCCTCTTCACCGAAATGCATAGAAAAACACAGTGATGGCAGTACAAAGTGAAGAGTCAGTCATGCATTCATTCATTGCCGTGCCTCCTGTCTGATAAAGCACAACTAGGTATTTGGTTTATGCCGTTCTCTTCCCTTTCCCAACATTTTCTTTCTCGTTCTGTTAAGTTCCACGACGTGATAATGCTGAAGCACTTGTTTCCCATCCATACAAACATCATCCTATTGGTAAATATAAATAACTTATCCTGCTCTGCCCTTCTGAAAAAAAAAAAGAAAAATCACACGTTCCGTGAGGGAATGTGAGCTTTCGTCAAATTACCTCTCAGTCATCCAACGCAATATCAAAAATATCATCTCTTTAAATGTTAAAGTCTCTGTAGAAAAATGTCTGAAATATATATAAATATCCAACATGTCCGTGTGTATTTGTATACAAAGAAAATTTGATGCAAATTATTACTTCTTCAAGGGTCCTTTAAAGCTGTAGCCATACCACACTGCACCGTACGTCTGCATGTTACTGTGGGATATAAACATAGCGTGCATGGCCTTCAACTGAGCACATAGATTTAGATGGAATGACACAATGTCTGGACACAGATCAGTGACCACGTCATCATTCATGTTGAGACCATTAGTCCTTCTAAAATACACAGTGATTGTGCATGTGGCAACTACTGACATAGTGTTACCTTCTCACTATCTGCAGACGGCCAGGCCGACATGTCAGCCTCTCCAGACACAAACAGTTACAATTTCTAAAAGGCAAATTCCATCGGTTGAATGGAGCTATTGATATCCATCTGAGTATGCACAGAAGAAAACGCCTGTGTAGACATGAATCACACACCAGCTGACATCATATCACCCCATCTTCTGCCTCTTCTTCTGAACTCGCCGGTTTACTTTTGATGAGAGGGGTTTCAGCAGCATTCTAATCTCTAATTCAACTACTTACAAGTAACAAAAATATCACCTCCACAGCTATATAAATTCTTTCTGTCTGTATGTCGTTGCATACTGTGACTGCCCTCGCTCTCTTCCTCTGTGGCAGTAACACGTGCCTGGAGGCTTTAGTGCCCAAAAACTATGAATTTGTCCAGAGGAACTTGTCCCCTGCTGATTGAGAGCCATTCGAAAAGGTTGATGCTCGGCCTCGGCACCGGCTCCTCCCGGGGTGGATCAACCACGCGTTCGATCACTGTGTGAAACAAGCATCCCTTCCACTTGTACCTCAAGTAGCTCAATGGGCCCTGCAGGGGGAAAAAGGAAAAACGCATTAGTGTGAAATTCTGAGAGCCACTTGACCAAGTAATCACTGGATCCATCTTGTCCTTTTCACACAGCAGAATGAAAATGTACCACGGTGTGATTCCCCAGGCTCAACCCCCCGGTGCATACACACGTCCTCAAAATTAATAGGACTGAACCGTCAGGCAAAATTCTGAATGTTCCCTTCTGTGAAAAAGACAAAAGCGAAGACTTCATGTCTCTCCTTAAATAGCTGTCACTTCACCCCCCCCCCCCACTTTTTTCTCCTTGGAGTCTGGAGTGGTTCATTGAGCAGAGGACCCCATCTGGGTCAGCGTGGCTCTTGCAAATCTGATCCTGTTGTTGAAGACGTTGTTTACCTCCTCCGCGTAAGGTGCAGCTGATGCTCCTAACTTTTAACAACGTCCAAAGGAGCGTGAAATCCTCCACGTTACGTTTGCTTCGCCACCTAAGCTTTCTAAGTTGCACTGAGCCATCGCGTGCCCTTTGACTCCTTCTCACACACATGGCTGCATGTACTCCTGCATGCCTTTATTTGCGCTCTCATGCACCTTCAAACACACACATGTATCCCGTGGACATTAAAATGCATGCATATGAGCGCACGTAGACATTTTGACGAAAACACACACACCCACTCAATCTTCTTCATAACTTTGTCTGACTCACAGATGAAGCTGCTGCAACACGAGCCAGTCTTCGTGCCTTATTTCCACCAGATTTGCTTTTTGAATCCTCTGATGCTCGGCAATGTGGGGACTATTTTGCCGTCTAATGAACTTTGCATACAGTATCTCCACTACAGCACAGTTATTTGGCTCCATGCGTTTCTCACAACATTTGAATTTTCAGCGATCCTAATAAAACGCAGCTGATGGAGGGAAACAGAGAATCTAAGTAAATGATGCATGCAGAATGGGGATGAGCAAACAGAAATCTGTGTCCCTTGGCAGACTATCACCACCAACAATCAGACAGAGGAACAACAGCTCATTAATATTCACTGGCAAAATGTGTCTCACTTAGACACATTTATTGGGTTTCATTGCTCGCTGTGCACGGTGCCAGGTGAAGGCAATCGGGACATCGCAGTCAAGAGCAGCACCACAAGCTCACAGGCCGGTTTACATTCAGACATGTACAGCTCTCACAATCTAACCCACCAGCTCTGTGAGATTTGATATTAATTATGGAGGCAGCATGCTCACTCATTTACTTAATTAAATGAGGTGTCGCACCGGGGACGTCAGCAGGACACGAGGCTGAAATCGAAAGCACATAACCTTTAAATGAAGGAGCCACTACAAACGTCAATTCATTATGGGATGCAAAAACAACCAGGAGCCCATTTTTTTTTTTTTCATCCCTAGAAGGTCATTTGTAATCCAGAGGTAAGAAGTGAAGGATGCAGGAGCTGCAGAAGCAGAAGCTTTTCATTAGGAATACCAATTTAAACGCTGGAAAAAAGCAGTTTGCCGTATGAGATTTGTTTTAATAATAGGCACCTCGCCCACATATATAGACAGAAGCATCCAGCTGCTGCCGAGGGGTTGAGCGGCATCCCGTAAGGAAAGAAAGAGAAAAAGAAATGAGGCAAGAGTGAGAGGGAAGGAGTCAGGGAGGGAGAGAAAGAGGTGGGCTAGAAGATAGACCTGTGAGCTGTGAGCTGTAGGGAGTAGGTCAATGCAGTTGAGTCAGTACTGACTCACGATGGAGGCGGTGAAGATCCACCTCCTCTGTGCCCATTGCAACTTCATACTCCAGCCCGGAGCACTGGAGCTCCGATCGCCATTTCAAAAACACCTACACCCATTGTCAGAGGAGCAGCCCTCTCCGTGTTAACAGAACAATCTGATACAAACTAGGAATGGTCCACTAGTGCGACTGTGCAGACACTTCCTGCTGTGGTTTCCATTAATGCATGCCCACTTTCCACAAATTCATAAATATGAGGCGATAGGAAAATGTTTGAGCTGATTCGTGTAAATCATTTGTTCAATCCTCCATCATCTCTACAGCTAATGTTATGAGGATCGCAGGGTGGCACGAGCCAATCTCTGCTGACATCTAAGTGAACGCAGGTTGCCAGTTCATCATACGGCCGACAAACAAACATCTATGCTAACATATAAAACTTCAGGCAATTTACTTTCTCCAATTTACCTAAATTACACGTCTGTGGACTTTGGGAGGAAGCAGGAGGTCTCCTTGTCGACCTTGACCTTAACTTATAATTTTAGGACACATTTTCAAAGTATATTCACATTCATAGGATATGACTTGATCATATATTGTCAAAGTCCAACAACAACCCTTACAACAGGATTCAGAAGTAACCGTCAGTACAGACACCAACATGTGTCCAGCATGTATTTATGGTAAGAATAAGTTATCTCTCTTATCAAGTTCCTGCTTAAACCTGCTTGTGATTGGACTGTGTTTTTCATTACTTCTTTTGTCACATGAATAAAAGGTTTGTCTGGTTCTGCTTCTGAAACTCAGGTATTGCATCAGCACTCATGCAAAGACATTTTGAACAATAACGAGGCCTAGTGAAATCAGCAATGCCCACAGTCAGATGTAAAGAGCTTGCACTTCGACATTTGCTGTCAAAGCTTTCACACAACATTGCATCTCCTCTCTTTGAGTTGTGCACATTTTTCTAGCTTCGGTGTTGTGGCAACTGAACAACAAGATTCAATAACTTCAATCCTACAAACAGCATATTTGACTTAGTGGAAAAAAACGAAAATGAAAACTCACTTAAGTTCAGAGTAGGACACTAATCTGGTTAAAAAACACAAAAAAGGGGAATGATTTATTTTCCGGACGCTGTGCAAGGCCTGTGCACACACTGGGAAACACAATAAAAGAACAAATTCCTTTACTTTCTCAGTGTGTGTTCTCTTAATCACACGATGCCAAGTCCATTGTGTTAATTTCCTCGGTTCATTGAATACTGCATTAAGGCAGTTCTACAGTAGCGAAAAAACCCTATTGATGAAACTGGCTGTATTCCATCCTGTACCACACTACCTTGTGTGGCTGTGTGTGTAACTGCGGCGCCTGTGTGTGTGTGTGTGTGTAGCGCGCGTGTGTGTGTGTGTGTGTGATCTCTCATGCTGCTGCCAGACTCATTAGGATCCATTAATTTGAGGTAAATGCGGTGAATGTCGTACAGTGAGAGCAATCATCCTGAGGACAAACATGCACTCACATATGCTCCCACACAGCACAACCAAGGCAGCACCAGTCACCGATGCATTACCATCTCTCTCTCTCCTTCTCTCTGCCTCTCTCCTTCCCCCTTCTCTCTCTCTCTCTCTCTCTCTCTCTCTCCACACATTCTTCCTCACTACCTCATCCCCTCACTCTCATCCACTGTTCCCTAATCCGGACGCTGATTTTAGATTGTGAGGCCAGCGAGGTCGTGCATTGGATTCTGGCATCAGTGCGTGCTATTTCATACGCTGCCTTTCTTCAGCTTTAACCTCCAAGCTTCACACCCCCGCGAGTCTAAACAGACACAAATGTGTATATTAAATGTACTGTTTATACAACACCCTGCCCCCTAAAGCACACACACATCTGCCCCCTCACACACACACATACACATGATATTTCACCTTTCTGTCCCTTCCCTTCTTTCCTCACTTCCTTCCTTATCATGTTCCCTCTCTCTGTTAAGCATAAAAAATATGTGCCGCGGCAGTTCAGAGCTTTGTCAAGGCTAATGTCGGTACAAAGGCTGTCTGAGGCACTGCTTTATCTCCTGTAGTCTAATCCGGCTAATTAAGGGCATCGCTGAGAGGAACCGGTGCTACTATTCTCATCTCATCCAACTCCCCTATGTCTGCCAAACTGACGTGTGCACTCACACACACACACACCTATGCACACACACCCTAATTAAAGATTCCTAGACACTCATTATACAAGAATGATTTCATATATATATATATATATATATTTTCAACATTTCAACAGCGTGCACAAATGTTTGCACACACACACACACACACGCAGGGAGCAAAGGCTTTATCACATATGCTTCTTCATCAAAGCGAGTAAAACGAGGACCAACTGTTCATATAGACTGATGGGGCTGATTTATGTTCCCTTGAGGAAATAAAAGTCCATCATGCTTTCTGCCAGACTATCTCCTCGTGCTAGAGCAGAATTCATTAGCCCCCTCTCCATTCGCAGGGTGTGATAATGGGGGTCCGCACAAATGGGAGCTGGAGTTGCTAAATATATGAGTTGTATTAGAAAATTAAATAGCTGATTTTTCAATTAGGATTTACTGTCGAGTCATTAGTAGACATTCTTGAATAATTAACCCCTTCTATTTGTCACTCGTCTCCTCTCTTTCCTCACTCCCACAGTCTGACACACCAGTCAATGTCACATCACTATCACACAACACTAATTGTTCATCTGTCAGGGCTCGTGTGGAGGTATCGCTGCCTTTGTGTATTCTGCAACAGCCTTCACCCGTGTGTCTGTGTGTGGTTATAAAGAGTTGTTTAGGTGTACTGGAAAGATCTGGAGGGCTTTTGATGAAATCTGAGGGAAGCTGGTTCTCTTGTTCCAAACCGAAGGACATGAATTAATCAGAGCCCCTCTCTGAAGAACTTCCTGAGTTTGAGGCTCGTTAGTACCGAGAGCTTCCAGAAAGACACAAATACAATTTAGCTTTGGTGTTGTCAGCAGCCTTACGTGAATTTTTTTTAAGTCCCCGTACATTTTTCTGTCAATGCTCGCTGCCTGCAAACATCGTTCACACACATGCGCCTGTGCACCCACTCAAAAATACAAACGGTCGTGAATATACAATACATAAACAAATAGTTGTTTGCAGACACACTTGCAGATATTTATCAGTGCATGCAGTTGCTCCTATGCTTCCTCTTTTTCCCCCCTGTTGACAAACACAATCATACATGCACAAAGACTCACCGCCTCTTCCAGATCTGTCTGTGTACGTCTCAGCGCCCAGGGCAATTCCTTCCTCTCTATTCTACTCACTTCATCCATCCTTTTGTTTCCTATTTCCCAAACCTTCCTCTCTGTGTTTGGTTAATCCAAAGTTCAACCGGAGCAGAAATCTCTCTTACAGTAGAAAACACTATGAATGATTCAAGGAATAGACAGATAGGTAGACAGAACAGGGGAGTCGGTGTCAAACCGTGGTGGTGGTTGATTTGCGAAGGATTGTTTTCTGGGGCTTGCGGGAGGGCGGGTGAGGAGGCACAAAAGGTGGAGGAGGGTTCGCTGTCGGCGGGAAACTGTGGCTGAACGGGAGGCCGCCGTTTTCCAACATGAGATCATGAGGAAGAGCATGAGGTGGAGGAGGGGAGGAGGACGAGCAGCAGTGTAGCGGGCTAAGCCTCAAGTCGCTCAGCTCGGCCTGTAAGTGTAGTTCTGTGTCGTCTACGTCGTACTGGAGGTCGCAGTCCGGGCAGTAGCCGTGGTACTGGACCGTCTCGCTGAAACGGACACGCTCCCTCTCCCGAGGCTCCCTGCCTGGGGCCTTTGGGCAATTGTTTTTTTCGTGACGGAGAAGGGGCATTGGCCTGGGCAATGTAGGAACAAGCCCGGACTCAGGCATTCCGCTGTCACTCGAAAGGAAACATGGCGTGGAGGAGAATAAATCCCTGGTTTTCAACGGGAAAACCCCGCCATTCCTCATCAGAGACCCGTTAGCCTTGGATATATTCCCTGATAACATTAAAGTCGGATGAGGCAGATTCTTCATGTTGTGATCCTCGGCTCTAAGCGGCGTAAGTCTTGGTGGTGGTAAGGGCGGGTGGGCTTTCCTCAGCACAGTCAGTACTGCAGGAGGATGGACAGGGACCGGGATGATGGGCCCAAGGGTTTTAAAGATGAAGTCCTCGGGGAAGATCTTCATCTTCTCCAGGCTGGAAACGGTGGTGGTGGTGGTGGTGGAGCTCGAGCTGGAGTTGAGTGTGTCCGTCTTAGAGCTGTCTGTCATTCCATCCTCCTCCAGTTGCAGGTCACAAGTCAGGGTGTCGATGTCATGGACGACCTGGTGACAAGAAGACATGTCACTTTGACAGCTGAGGACAGGAATGATAAAACATGAATCCTAACCCCAACTCTAATGCCTGAGAGGAGGAAATCAAAAATCAACGCTGAAATAAAAGAAGACACTGTTTACAGGGGAAATCATGATGATCCAAAAAGAAGATTTGAGAAGAAGATTTGTTCTTGTCAGGATTTAGTGTCTTAATCTCCTCACATTCCTGATTAATGAATTAAAAATAAAACATTGGATAAAATCGAAAGACACAAACAGATTTATGAGATGAAAAATTAATTAAGATATCATTGTTACAACGACGCCCCGGCAGAAAATAAATATCACTACAATTTATGGGACCGGCCATGAGCCTGCCAGACTCTGACTGACATGATACACGACAACAATCCGTTGCACCAACACAACTGAGAGAGTAAACCAACAACATCCTGCAAACCCAGACACCAACAATACCATTTAGAAGATAGGATCAGTGTTAGGGATGAATGAATAAACATTGTAGAGGACAAACTCAGGGATAAAACATGTAGAAACAGGTACAGATATGAAAAATCAACCGACAAAGATTAACACAATAAAACAAGCACAGCTCAGGCAGTTAGAGTGAATAAACCCAACATGGAAACAAATGCTCTAAGAAGGAAGATCCATTTCCACTAACAATGATATTATATTTAATATATAGTTAACAACAGTTAACAAATCCTCATGGCATGAATTAACTCCAAGCAAGCGACTTTGGTCAGAAAAACAAAGACAGATCCAGATATTTTACAAAAAGCTAAAAAGGCTTCAGAAATCCACTCTGCAGGGAGCGCAATGTCAAAGCGCAAATACTTTATCAGTAGCAGTTGTGAGACATTGTTCACAGTGTGTCAGGGTTGAATAGGAGAGAGAAGAGATGCAGGGGGACACAGACCACTGAATATTTTGGGAAAAGGAATGTGTAAAAAAAAATCCATTCAAATATTTGAATGATCACAAAAGGAGACAATAAAATGAAGGACGAGGAATGGTAGAAATCTCCGCTCATGCAGTGAAGCAGAAATTAATAATGAAAGTTTTTGTTTTCCTCAGGACCCCGCGCAGACAGTGGATATTTGCATCTGAAGATAATTCCTTTGTCCTCCAAGAGGAAATGTGTTTTCACAGCCGGCACAGAGGAATATTAAAGAACTGCCGCAGCAGACATTTGGTTTGCTGACACTCCATACTCAATAATGGAACCAGTTGTAGGGGATGCAACGGCACAAGTTTAGATAACACTTAAAACACACAATTTACAGAGATTGGAACATTATAACTCTACAAAACATGCTGAACAACTCGGAGTGAAGCTCGAGTGAAATTCATTTAACATTCACCGATCCCCATGCAGCAGCAAAAGGCAAATAAAGGCCTGACTACAAAACAAAAAAGTTGAACTACAATGGCAGTGGAGTGGATACATCTGCCACGGACCAACAGTCCCCTTATGAAACTACATTTAATTTAACCAGATCCAGATTTATATCATGCAACAGTTCCAAGATCCATGAATTATTCTCTGAGAAATCAGGAAAAATACTGCAAAACGTCTCACAATGTACAAGAAAGTGATATTTTTTTTAAACTGCATCCACGACCAACATTGAATGGGTCCTTTCTTGGGCCATGTATCATCCTTACAGCAGGTTTCACGATAATCCCTGCAGTCGTTTTTTGTGTACTTTTGCTTACAAACAGACAAATCAAGAAAACAAATGGACAGGGGTGAAAACATAACCTCCCTGGCAGAGGAACCTAGGGCCACAGGACACTAAGTGAAACAGCTCTGGTTGTTATCTTATTAAATTCTGTCCTCTTAAGGCAAACACTTGCTCTGTGGACAAAGTTACTCTCCCATACATTTATCTCTGAACCGCTGAGACAATAACTAGAGGCTGGGAGGACTGAAATTGCATGCTCACATAAACATTGCCCAGGGAACCATTAGCTTGGGGGATTCAATAAAAAAAAAGGCAGTTTAACAAACAGAACTACACATGATGCTAAACCCTGCTGGCAACTGAAAACTGATTCAACAGTATGATGTCCACTATGTTCAGCCATTTCCAGAAGTCTGTTCAAAAATATTCCCAATGGAGACGAGTGTTTACTGGTTCTCTTCCCTTGATGGAGTTATTATTGCATCAATGCCCAGAACTGAAGTGTGGTGTTGGACATTTTATTACTGGCTGCCTGAGTGTTGACCATCCAGCAGTGGAATATCTGAACAGGGTCTGAAATCAAATGAGTTGAGGTCGTGGTATCATGCAGCTAAAATAACTTGTAAAGAAAATTCACCAGAAAAGTAAAGTTAATGCATTCTCCTTTACAGCGTTCACGAAAGAATTACCACAGAGACAATGTGCTTATGTTCATTTGCAGGATTAGTTATCTCAGAGCACCGGGTGCATTAGCCCTCTGTGAAACACCACTGCTATCACCCAGCAGTTTTGAAATGCATGTTCAAACAGTGGCTTCAGAAGAGGCTGCGAGAGAGAAATGAAGAGCGAGTGATGAGGAGGGAAACAGAGAGCGAGGAAGAGTGACTGAGAGGGAGAGATAAATAGGAGGAAAGCTGGGCCAGTGAAGGCAATGGAGCTAAATTCTCCATGCAGTCTCTAAATGGATAATTTGTCGGGACACATACAAGAGGTAATATCAGTATCCCAGCGTGCAGGCCCTGCTGTAGGCCAGGCGGCTTCAGCAGCTGAGCCAAGCATCTGGGCAGGGTCCCTCCTCGGAGCCAGGCTCAGCTCCAGCCCTGTTTGTGGGTTCAAACGGATTATAACCCAAATACTGGATTTGATAGTAACACCCCCCCCCCCCCCCAA